>NC_069094.1:6146726-6446726 GCF_947172395.1 Bicyclus anynana
ATTTAGTTATTATAATATTGTATATATAGAATATTTATCTTTTCTTCGTGTTTATATTTTAAAAGTGATATAAAATAAAATCATATGTTGCAACTAAATCGTGTCATTCTATTTTTAACCTTTCAAGAAACACCTACAACCATGTTTTCATTTATTCATCCATTTACTGCAATCGTAGCTGGGCCAAGTGGTTGTGGAAAGTCAAATTTTGTTACCAAGTTCATAAAATATTCGAGAGAAATTTGTGATACAGACTTTACTTTAATAACTTGGTGTTATGATGAAATGCAACCACTTTACAACTTACCCAATGTTAACTATCATCAAGGTATTCCTGATCTTTCAATGTTTGATGGAAAACAAGCTCATCTTGTTATAATAGATGATCTTATGAGAGAATCTGATGGGCGTATAGTTGATATTTTCACTAAAGGTAGCCATCATAGAAACTTAAGTGTTTTTTATATTACTCAAAACTTATTTCATCAAGGAAAAGGTCAAAGAGATATCTCACTAAATTCAAGTTATATTATTTATTTCAAAAATCCACGTGACAAAACCCAAATAAGGTACTTGTCAAGACAAGTGTCACCAGATAATTCAAAATTTATAGTGGATGCTTATAAAGATGCTACGAAAGAAGCACATGGATATTTAATGATTGATCTTAAACAAACTACTAACGACATGTGTCGCGTTAAATCTAAAATATTTCCTTCAGATGGATATTGCGTAGTTTATCTGCCTACAAAAGAGTATAAATATTTAAAGAATCAGCAAATTCCTATCATTTACAAATAATGCATCGAAGTCTGAAGACCCATAAAGAATTGCTTCAAGCGTTACACGCACTTAAGCCTAAATATCAAAAAGCATTGTTAAAATCTTGTGGTGAAGAAGAAATAAATTGTATTTGTGAGTGTATTTACAATGTATTACAGGGGAAAGTTCCTCTAGAAAATAAACAAAAAAAAAAATTAAAAAAATATAAAACTATACTTCGCACTTTGGTTCGTAAAGGAAAAAATAAACTTAGAAAGAACATATTGGTACAAAAGGGAGGAGCGTTTTTACCATTAATTTTAAGTTCTATTTTGAGTGGTGTGGTGTCATCTTTACTATAAAATGGAAAATGCGAAAAAAATGTTGTTAGTTGAGCCAAACCTCATAGAAAAACTAACACAGCATACTAACGTTCAAAACCCGTTATCACGATTAGATGCTGAAATGCAAAAGATCTTAAATAGTAATACAGAAGATCGTAAAAAATGCATTTTGTATTTACAAATTCTGCAAAGATACTTACATTTTACTGGGGAAGATCGTCTACCTATTGAATTGCCAATTGTCACCAGCAATGGAGATCAAAACTTGGATTATAAAAATCGTGACATGGACAATAAAAGAACAGTTTCGTTTGAGACATCACCAGATGAAGTAAAGGAGAAAAATATATTGAATAATCAATCGCGTTATACAACAACTGAAATACTAAATCTTATACCAAAATCTTATTTTAAAAAAGGTGAGTTGTTATTAAACTTGATTTCTTTAAATAGAAACACAATTTCTTGGGATGATGATGGAACGGTGATAATAAATAATAATAAAATTCCTGGAAGTAATATTGTTGATCTAATTAATGATTCATTAAGATCACTTAAACGAAGCGATCCAATCGGTTGGGAAAAGTTTGCTGAGGCTTTACATACCATTAAAGCTCCTTTGACTTACATCGGAAATCCAAAGAGATCTGATTTTATTTATCAACTTCAATTGAAACAACTTGAAGAAAACCGTGAATCAAAAGAAGAAGTTTTTAGTACTCCTCATAGTAGTGCAGATAAATACGTGAAAAAAATAAAGAAGAAAATTGATTGGGAAAAATGGACCCCTTATTAGAAATTAATAATATCTATTATGATCCAAAACACGCCGCAGGATTTAGTAACATTGAAAAGTTATCAAGTGCTATGAAAGGTAAAATGAATAAAGCAGATGTAAGAAAATGGTTACAATCACAAGAAACATACACACTTCATAAACCTGTTCATAAAAGATTTTCTCGAAACAAATACATATTATCAAATTTAAATGAATTATGGCAAGCTGATCTTAGTGATATGAGAACATATTCGAAATATAATGATGGTTATAATTACATATTGTGTGTTATTGATGTTTTTAGTAAATATGCTTATGCTAGACCGATGAAAAATAAAAATTCTAAAACAATTATTGATTGTTTCGACAATATATTTAAAGAATCCACTATTACTCCCACACATATACAGTCTGATAAAGGAACTGAGTTTGTAAATAAACATGTTAAACAATATTTCAAAAGTAAAAATATAAATTATTACACAACAAATAATCCTGATATAAAAGCAAGTATTGTAGAAAGATTTCAAAGAACTCTAAAAACTAAAATGTGGCGTTATTTTACTTATAAAAATACTTTTAAGTATATAGATATCTTACCAGACTTAATGTATTCGTATAATCATAGTTTTCATTCTAGTATTAAGATGAATCCATGTGATGTTACTTCTAGAAATATAATGACAGTTTGGACCAATTTATACGATCGTAATACATCAAATGCTATATCATCAACAAGTCCACTTCCTAAATTTCATATCGGTGATCATGTACGAATATCAAAATATAAACACATTTTTCAAAAGGGTTATGAATCTAACTGGAGTGATGAAATATTTGTTATATCTTCAGTAATACATAGATCTCCATGGATAGTTTATACATTGAAGGATTTAAAAAATGAAGCCATAATTGGGACTTTTTATGAAAAAGAACTACAAAAAGTATTTTATGACCCCTCCTCAAACTATAAAATAGATAAAATCGTTAGTTCTCGGTATTCTGGCAACAGAAAGGAAGTGTTAGTTAAGTGGAAAGGTTATCCAGATAAATTTAATAGTTGGATTTTAGAATCTAATTTAAAACAGCTATGATAAAGGAAAATTTTTATTTAACTTTACCTAGTAACAGTTCAATGGAATACTTTCCTGAAAACAAAACCACCACGTTTTCAACAAAATTACCAAAATCCCTTGTATTAGATGGTGAATGGTTTGTTGGAGTTGTAGAGATTCAATATCCATGCACTGTATTTACTGTTCGAGAATCTGAAAATATTATATATATATCTAAGTGGATTTTGATGCCAGATGAAGAAATTAATTCATTGGTGCATTATAGTAATCGTATTCCTGCAATGAATTATGACAGTATTCATCATCTCATTTTAACATTAAACAGTAAAACTGAAGAAGGAATAACATTCCATTATGATGAAATAAGCAAGCAAGTATCAGTAACATTATCAGATCCATTTATTGACACGGTAAAGTTGTCAACCAAGTTATGTTTACAACTAGGATTTGAACCTGGCCAAAATATTGCTGTAAATAAAATTGGGACATATCCTTCTAATTTGAAATTAGGGTTGCCATCTCAATTATTCGTTTATTGCGATATCATAGAACCACAAATTGTTGGAGATGTGATGGCACCTTTACTCAGAATCGTACCATTGGACCTTACATCTTATCTGTATGGAGCAAATAAAATGCATATATTCTCACCACCTCACTACTTGCCTGTTATGCGACGAGAATTTGACACTATTGAAATAGATATAAGAACAAGCACAGGAAAACATATTCCATTCCAGTTTGGAACAGTGTGTGTTAAACTTCATTTTAGAAAAATACAATGATGTCGCATTCGAATTATGTAACATGTCCCTATGAGCAATATTATTCACATCAAGCTGGTTCGGGTATAGGCGTAATTTATAAAGGTGTACCATATCAACGTGGACATGGTATTGGCAGCTTTCTAGGAGGCTTATTCAGATCTATTTTACCATTGCTCTCTAGTGGAGCTAGAGCTATCGGAAAAGAAGCATTAAATGCAGGTGTTGGTCTACTAACTGATGTTGTTAGCGCAAGACCTATGGAAGATTCTTTAAAAACTCGGCTTAAAGAAGCTACTTCGAGTTTACAAAAAAGAGCTCATGCCAAGATAGA
Source organism: Bicyclus anynana (assembly GCF_947172395.1). Classification (NCBI taxonomy): domain Eukaryota; kingdom Metazoa; phylum Arthropoda; class Insecta; order Lepidoptera; family Nymphalidae; genus Bicyclus; species Bicyclus anynana. The sequence continues at coordinate 6,150,785 of NC_069094.1, forward strand.
TAAAATAAATATGTCTGGCTCAGGATATATAACAAAACGTAATCGATCTTCTCTCATTCAACCTCTGACTGCTAAATTGAAAGCTATACGATCAAAGAGCAGGCAAAATAAATTAAAAGATATTTTTTCAAATTAATAATGTCTTTTTTACATCATAATTCATGTGAATGTATTAAATCTGAATTAGATTTATTTGCTTTACCATCCACACAAACAAGTATAGAAAATGGATTGTGGATTCATTACAAACCTATTTCATCCCTTGCTGATGATGGTCCAATAGAATTTCAAATACCCGGAACGAGCGATGACTACATAGATTTATCCCATACTTTGATTCACCTAAAAGCTAAGATAGTAAATCAAGATTCAACAAAACTCTCTTCGTCTACAGTTGTGGCTCCTATAAACAACTGGCTTCATTCAATGTTCAGTCAGCTTGATGTATATTTGAATCAAAAATTAATTTCACCACCTAACAATACATATGCTTACCGTGCTTATATTGAAACATTATTAAACTATGCGCCAGCAGCAAAAGAATCTCATCTGACTTGTGGTCTCTGGTATGAAGATACTGCGGGGAGTATGAATTCAATAGATGAGAAAAATGTAGGTTTTACTAAGAGGCAGAGTTTTGCAGCCGAAAGCAAAGAAATAGAAATGTTAGGACATCTTCATGGTGATATATTTAACCAGGAAAAATTTTTGATCAATGGTGTTGAAATGTGTGTTAAATTAATTCGCTCTAGAGAATCTTTCAATCTGATGGCGTCTTCGACAGATTTAAAATTTAAAGTATGTATCACAGACGCAACTTTAATTGTTCGCCGTGCACGAATAAATCCCGCTGTTTTACTTGCACATCAAAAAGTTTTAGCTTCTACTACTGCAAAATATCCTATAACTCGAGCTGAAGTTAAAGTTTTAACAATACCTTCAGGGGTTCAGGGCAAAACACTTGATAATATTTTTCTTGGTCAAGTTCCTAAGAGATGCATTGTTGGATTTGTTAATAATGCGGCATTTAATGGAACTTTGACTAAAAATCCATTCAACTTTGAAAATTATCAAATGAATACATTTAGTTTATATATCGATGGTCAACAGATACCTTCAAAAGCTTTACAACCGTCATTTGAGCATAATATTTTCACTTCTGCCTATCATACAATATTCTCAGGAACAGGTATCCACTTTTTAAATGAAGGGAATGGGATCTCTAGAGAACAATATGCAAAAGGTTATTGTCTTTTAGCATTTGACTTGACACCTGATTTATCGGCTCAATCGAGTCATTGGAATCTTATAAAGCATGGTAGTGTTAGGTTAGAAATTCGGTTCGACTCAGCGATTCCTGAAACTATTAACTGTATTGTATATGCAGAGTTTGATAATGTTATTGAGATTGATAAAAATCGCAATGTTACAGTTGACTATAGCAGTTAAGTAGTTTTGTATACATATATGTTAAGTCTAGAAATAAAACGTTGATATAAGAAATGTATATTTTATTTATTATTTACCCTATGTTACATATATATATATTTAGAACCACATGATCTTATTTCACATTCATTGATGGTCGATTGCTCTGTTGAGTATTATTGAATAAAGAGGTAACATGAATACGATAGAGATAAAAGCATATTTGAGAAAAATCCATCCAAATCTTGAAAACAATGTATATGCAGCAAACAGATTGCCAATACATGTTCAAAGTCCAACATATGTAATAAGCAATTTAGACCCTGACAATAAACCAGGATCCCACTGGGTAGCCTTCTACATAAGTAAAGATAGTGTTGGTTATTATTTTGATTCATATGGGAGACCACCATGTCAATATCACAAGCAGTTTCTTAAAAGAAATACAAGGAAATGGTATTTCAATGTTAAAAGAATTCAAAATGATTTAACGTTAGTTTGTGGTGAATATTGTTTAATATTTTTATATTATATGTTTATGGGTTATGATGTAACCGATTTTTTAAAGTTATTCAACAGTAATACGTTGTGGAATGATATGTTTATATATAAGTTGTTTATGTCACTATTGCATTAGGTTAGTTATGTAGTAGTGAAACGAAATTTTAAGCAATGTAAGATTTGTTTTTATACTGACAATAAATATATTTTGAAAAGGAATAGAAAAGCAGTTTTATTTAAACCGATGAGTAATCCGAGGTGGTGATTAAGACGAGCGAAGTAATTAGTAATGAGTGTCGATGCAGCGAGGACAGTAATTAGTAGATTAGCTAACGATCTAGGATTGTTTTAGGAGTTTTGCTATCTTTGTAACTATGATAGATACGACGTTGGGAGTTAGCGCAATCGACTCAAATGGGGGGCTAGATCTTTTTTTTTTTTTTTTTTTTTTTTTTAGTTTTGGTGGCAACTTTTGTCGACGCGAAGGGCGATGGCAGGACCACGAGCCAAGTGTCGGAGAGCCGGTGAAAAGCATACTACTTTCGCCGGATGCAGGTGGCTCAGTATCGTGATGTTTGGAATTCCTTACAAAAGGGCTATGTGCTGCAGTGGACGTGGATCGGCTGACATGATGATGTTGATGATGACCCCGACCTTCATTCTGAGGCACGAGAGAGTAACACCACCAGCTTCCTAACTTCGGGCTGTTACTAAAAAGCAACACATTAAATTTTTCTTTCTTCCGGGGAAGAAACTCCATGTAATAGGCAAACCCAGCAATCGAACCCTGGACCTCATGATCCAAAGCCGCATAACCTAACCAGTGGACCGATGAGGCAGTTGAGCGATACAATACTCCCGAAGTCCCGACTAATCCTGATTAACTACCACGTTTAATAAATCGGGTTCCCAACAAATATTATTCCACACAATTTTTAAAATCACCTCCCTTTATTCCGCCCTGTCGCGGCTACGAGCTCACCCCATTAAATTATAATATCCGATTGCTTCCGTTTTACCCCCGAACGATTTCTTGTTAGTGTCTAATGGTGTGTGTGGCGCGTGTTATTACAATCCATTGAAAAATTTGCATAAATTATTATTATATTCTTAGAATAGAATCACTAATAATATACATATTTACGTCCACGTTTGATTCGGTTTTCTTTGATTCTTTCAGCAGTCGGTTCAAAAAACAAACAATTGAGATGATTAATCAAAGTACAGAATTAGAAAACGGCAATTTCATCAGATCGTATTGAAATCGTTGTTTATCCCTATTTGATTCTGTATTGTAAGAGATTTTTTATTTATTTTAAGAAATGTACGCCCATGAGGGGTTTTTGACGAGCGAAGGCTCGACGTAGCCAAAGGACCAAAGGACGGACGAAACTACTCGATTAACGGCGTACCTTGCGAGACTCTATAAGTATACTGTGACTCTGCCTTCAGGACTATTCGGGAAGGTTGTTATGGCACAAGTGTATACTGGTACACTACGGTATCACATGTGTGGTATCACGTACGTGGCAACCACGATCACGGGGTCAGAACTGCCTGATCCCGTGATCGTAGTTTACACGTTCACGTCAAGAAAAAAAATTATCTTTTTTTTATTTCGTCATTGAAAACACTTAGTGTTCATTTACACGAGCGGCAGCTGCTACCGACGACTGCAGTCTAGTGCAGTGCAGTCAGTGACGTCTCGGCGGCAGCCAACTGGAGTTGCCTGCAGTCGTCGGTAAAGTTGCCGCTCGTGTAAGTGAACCCTTACACAGTGTCGTCCTCTTTTCCAGTAAGCGTTTCCAAGTAGGCGTTTTATTTTATGGCGTCTAGTTCTGCAATCGAGGTTTGTGTGTCTTAACCGTTTGGTTGCGTTGAGTGACTCAAAATATTTTTAAAGGCGCGTGAGATATTGAGTTATTGTTGAGCCGTTGAGGCCATCCCGGGCATCCCGTGGCAAGACGTTTGAATTTGTTTAAGGATCTGGAAGCTTGGTCATCCCATTACCTTGGCACCCCAACTTCCATGGTCGTGTATGCAGTGTATGCGTGGCGGATTTCTTAATTGGTCCTGGTCTGGGTGGGAGGCTTCGGTTGTGGCTTATTTCCACCGTACCGGCAAAGACGTAATGCCAAGCGATTTAGCGTTCCAGTACGATGTCGTGTCGAAATCAAAAGGGGTGTGGATTTTCATAGCCCGCTTCCATCTTTGATTGCATCATCATTTATCATCAGGTGAAATTGTTGTTAAGGACTAACTTATAATAAAGAATAAAAAAGGCATTAAACATTTTAAACTGTTTTCATAACTTCAAAGTGGTTTTATAAATATTCATTAAAAATTCCAATTAAATGGAATTAAAGTTAGATAGGTAATTAAAAATTTTCTCATCTACAAATTAGATCGCTAATTGGGTCTAATTCTTAATCCTCGGGATATTTTTTTCTGAAAAGGAAAGTAAAATAAAATTACATCAAGAATAAATTGTCTGTAATTATTTACAAAGCTTCTGTGAGATTTTTGTGAAGCAAAAACGTCCGCCTTTTGAAGGTAGGTACATCTCAGTATGATTACATACCTGGGCCTGTAGCCATATAGCACATGGATTCTCTTTCTACAAACGCAAACGCTTCGAAAACTAACAAAATGTATGGGAATGACAGATCCGATCGACAACTTGATCGTGTGACCTGTCGATAGTGAATGTCCTTCCCATACGTTTTTTTAATTTTCGCGGCGTAAGCGTTAGTAGAAAGAGAATGTGCCGCTTGGCTACAGGCCATAATACACCGTGAGGTTGAGATAGCCAGACATACCTCATTTTACGTTGGTCTGCCCTAAAGGCGTAATATGGAGGGGGTGGAGATGGGCCCTGGATTCTTTTTTAAAAACAATAAAAAAGAGGCAATTTAAATAAAAAACCTAACACCTTTTATTCTGATTTTTGATTCTGATATGAAGAAAACTCCACAAAATCAGTCGAGCCGTTTCAGAGGCCTGGGTCCATATTGCAAACGAAATTTTTATAATGAGTCAGCAGTATATCGCTCCCCTAGATACTCCACTGGTCTACCCATGCTCCTGCCATAAGTACTCGTAAGTACGGTAGTCAATTATGGAGTTTTGACCGTAGGTAGAAATGAGAACATGTCTCAGTTGCCAGATCGTTACAATAATACGTATCCGACTGAAAGTGATATAGGTATAATATTGGCTCAATCTCTTCGGCTTTTGGAATGGTGTTTACATAAGGAATAAGGCACTTACGTTTATTTTTGTATACCTATCTAATGCTTGGGCGAGGTTTGATACATGCGGATACATGTGTCAATGCTAAATCTGTTATTTTAAAAAGATTTATTATCTGTTTATACATAGATATATCATAACCCTACAAAAAATATATCTATCTAATATACTTATAATAAAACTGTAACAGGTCGAAATCTGTACATTGAAACTGCTATCAAATGAAACTTGGCACGATTCGGGATCATATACGAAAAAGGTTATATGATACTTTTTGTCGCGACAATATAACCAAAAGGGAAAAGAAATAGGAGTTATAAGTTTGTATGGAAAGTCCTTCATTTTTGACGGTCTCCGTGGCGCAGTGGTATGCGCAGTGGACTTACAAGCCGGAGGTTCTGGGTTCGATCCCCGGCTGGACAGATTGAGGTTTTCTTAATTGGTCCAGGTCTGGCTGGTGGGAGGCTTTGACCGGTGCTAGTTACCTACCGACAACGACGTACCGCCAAACGATTTAGCGTTGTGGTACGATGTCGTGTAGATACCGAAAGGGAAAGGCCGATTCCATTTTAGAATGCATCAGAACTTACCATCAGGTGAGATTGTAGTCAACGGCCAACTTGTAAAGAATAAAAAAAAAGTTACATTTTGTAAAAAATTGTATGTTTTGTCCACCAGCCCATACAACTTTGGCCCAAGAAACCCAGTTACGCCCCCCCATAAAAGTATATGGAGATGATAATATGATGTATAAATAAGGATTTGGTTAAATAATTTTTTTAATAAAAGTTTGCTAGACATAAAAAAATAATATTTTATTTTATCACTCTCACTGCTCAAAAAGTACACCGGAGATGAAGTAACATTAATGTACATGAATAGATTTATTGTTTTATGTAACCAACAAGCTTAACAAATAAATCAATAAATGAAACAACCAACCAACCAGGCAGTGGCGTGCATATGGTTGTCGATCAGGGTATGCACTAGTAATAAAATTAAGCAAAGTGGAAAAATCTGTATTTACTAATGAAGACAACTCTTAGGATATGCAGTACTTTAGTGCACACCACTACTTGGAGGCCATTCCATACAAGAGGGATCAGCTTCTACTAGAAGAAATTATTGTAATGATGTTAACAATTGTAAATTATAATATTGTATTACTTTTCTAAAAAAGAGTGACTGTTGAGTTTCTTGCTGACTCTCCTCAGCAGAACTTGTCTTCCTATCTGGTGATGAGGTCTGTCTGTCTGTCTGGAGATGGACAAATAGTCAACCTTATTATTTCAAAAGTGCTTGTTTGCAAAACCAAGGCTTAGTTTACAAGCACTGTAAATAAATGAATTTACAAATGTATTACAGCGAGGAAAACAACATTGATTTGGAGTGTTTGTCGCTATTACATAATTATTTTCTGTTCTTCAGTTGAGCAAGATGCTGCTTTATCAGTCGTTTTCCAGCAATTTTGACAAACTTGGGATGACTCTGGATAACTGAAATAGTAATAAAATATGAAAATCCAGCAATTAATTTAATCAGAGTTTTAAAATTGGTTTACTTAGTGGATTTAATAATGTTATGTTATTCCACAATTTATTCGTCGTCATCATCAACCCATATTCAGCTCACTACTGAGCTCGAGTCTCCTCTCAGAATGATAGGGGTTAGACCAATAGTCCACCACACTGGCCCAATGCGGATTGGCAGACTTCACACACGCAGAGAATTAAGATAATTCTCTAGTATGCACAATTTATTACTGTTTTAAAATTGGTTTAGGGTGTGAAAATGTAGCAAACTGACATACAAACTCACAGTTCACATTTAATATTAATCAGGAAAGTAGGATAAATATACTATAATACTTCTATGCACTAAATATTGCTTGAACAAACCATCAACAATGCAAGAAAACCTATGTGCTGTCCTACATCTGACTAGATGTTATGCCTTCTACGCCAGTAATTACACAGTAAATGTACTTTTTAATACAGCAATATTGGTTAGTCATAAAAATACACTGAGCGACACTTCAACACTTATATGGAAAACTACACTCTGTTGTGACTTGACACAATAACATGACAAAAATTATTAAAGTTATACATATTATTTCTTATGAATAATAATCGTTTTTCACATTAAAAATGGATCAAACATTATTTGTGCTGCCTGCACCTGCTGTGTACTTGTTTACGAGCATGTTTCAAACATAATGTATTCGTATTTTCGTGACATTTTATTGACAATTGATGCCAACTATAATAATTTTAATATTGATATTAACATTGATTAATGCAGCGTAAATGTCCTCTTGTATTTACATTTGAGAGCTAAAATAAACTTGTATTTTTTCCGGTTCAGGGTCAACATTATTCGAATTTCGAATTTAACTTCGTGCAAGTTTTATTTATATTATAGCTGTGGTTTGAAAAATTATAATTCGGTTCAAAAAATACTGAAGGTAAACAGAAAACAGACAAAATCAGTAAATTAATTCAATGACATTAACTAATTATTAAAATTAGAATGACATTGACAATTATTGACATCAACAGATTATCTGTCCAAAAGTCAAATCGATGTTGCCATACGAAACACGAAAAATCGAATAACTTCGTATCGATTTCTAATTGAATAATTTTATTACTAGAATAACACGTCATTGTTTTCAACATCTTTTACACGACGCAATGGATTTTATTGGTTTTCAATAATAAATAAAGTGATTCAAGAAGAAGGTTTATACAAGTAGTTTGTCATGATATTGCGTTTTCACCCGGACAAAATTGCGGACGCCTGCAATTTTATGTCAATGTATTATGTAAACATAATATATTATCTACAATATGTATACTATTTATACATACATAGAAATATATAGAATTTTATTTAGTTAGATCGGATGAAAGGAAAAAGTTATCGGAAGAAAGGGATTGAATATCAACTATTAAGACCACTTTGACCACTTATGTATATCAGCTTACGCTTAGTATAGCTGTAGCTTGCGCGTTGGCCGATCGTGTAGCTAGCTTATATAGAGTACTAGCGGACGCCCGCGACTTCGTCCGCGTAAAAATCGATGTCAACTTTCAACCCCTATTTCACATTCTATTTTGCAAGTTTTATAACTTATACCTAATAAATAGTCCACTTATCATTTTACATTTACAAATGTACCTAGAAAAATTAAGGACTTTCCGTACAAACTTTCTACCCCTACTTCACCCATTTCTGATTTTGTTTTCGCGACAAAAAGTATCCTATTATCCTTCTACGTATTATGGTCTCAAATCGTCTTAAGTAGGTATCATTTCAATTCATTCTGTAGTTTCAGCGTGATGCCCGGTCAAAAAAAAGGCAAACAGACAGACAAAAAATTGAAAATAGGCTTCAGTATCGATCTCCTACCTCTACCCTACTCCTACCCTACCCGTACCCTAACTGTATCCTACCCCTACCCTACCCGTACCCTACCCTACCCTACTCGTAATCTTCCCTTTCCCTACCCCTAGGATAGGGGTAGGCCCTACCCCTACCCTACCCCTACCCTACCCTTACACAACCCCTACCCTACACTACCCTACCCTATACCTTCCCTACCTTACCCCTACCCTTAGCAAAATCGGTCCAGCCCTATGAGCGTGGTGCGATGACAAAGGAAAATGGAGACTTCTATGCTAAAATTATAATCTTTGGATCTACTATCTTTGGATCTTTGGACCGATTTGGAAAATTGTTTTACCAATAGAAAGCTACGTTATTTGCGAGTGTCATAGGCTATGTTTGATTCCCATATTCACACAGGAACGGGAACTACGTAATTGAAAGCGCGGGGCGTCATGTAGCGGAATTTCTGCGTCTTTTAGAAATTTTGTATTATCTCCGAAACTATTTAACAAATTAACATACTATAAAGGGCAAATCTTATCTCCATAATATCCTTGTGATTATTAAATAATTTATTTTGATAAGGATTTAAGTTAAGTAGCATAAATAATGACGCAAACCTAAGTATATAAAATTTATAATTTTTAAAACACAAAAGGTACTATATCTGCTAATATATAGAAGATAGATATATGGTGTCGCGGACTTTTTTGTAGAACTTTTAAAGATACATAAAGCCTCCATACATTAATTTCAATTTTACACAATGGTTAAGGCAGCGCATGCGAATAAGTCTGTTTAAGAGGATTTTCGGTCCGACCTGTATGACAAAAACTGTGTTAACTCGGCGAATATATATCATACTAATATAAAATATAGCCTATAGCACTCCCCGATAATGTAGCATTCTACTGATGAAAGAATTTTTAAAATCGGACCAGTAGTTCCGAAGATTACCCCATTTAAAAAATGTGACAAACTTACAAACTTACAAACTTTACCTCTTTATAATATTAGTATAGATGGAAAAATTGTATAAAAAAACCGCATTGCACGCGCCGAAGTTACGGGCTTGCGCTACTATTCATATTATATATTATACTAGCTGACGCCGCGCGGTTTACCCGCGTGGTTCCCGTTCCCGTAGGAATGCGGAGATAATATATAGCTTATAGCCTTCCTCGATAAATGGGTTATCTAACACTGAAAGAATTTTTCAAATCGGACCAGTAGTGCCTGAGATTAGCGCGTTCAATCAAAAACAAACAAACAAACTCTCCAGCTTTATAATATTAGTATAGATAGTGTGGCGATGCATTAATATTTAGGTTATATAATAATTGTAAGTTATTTATAACTCTTTAAGCTGCATTGTACAAAACCCACGCAACATTCCTTTGTGTTAGAATTACGTAACGCCGATGGAATGTCAACCCTTGTTAAGTGCTCACACTTAGCCAATAACAATCCGACAGGAGTTTCGACGTATAGGCGCCAGTTCGATTCTCCAATGAGAGCCGTTATATTTCGGGATACAATAATCCTTTGTTTGTAAAGTATTATAAATACTTAATCTTGGCCCCACTAGGCCAGAGTACGTTAAACGGCTTAACCGGCTACCACGCTTACTGCTAAATCGCGGCTCTCATTTCAACGTCATAAATGCGTCACATACGCATTCGATTCATCTTTGTTATTTAGTTTGTACATTCTATTTTTAGTTCTATTCAGTGTACAAATATTAAATATACCTTTTTATATTAATTATGGGAGTTTAATTCATACACCACACGCGCGCTCCCATAAAGTGGTGACCCCGACAACAGTCATAAAGTGGTGACCCCGACAACAGTCATAAAGTGGTGACCCCAAACATAGTCATAAAGTGCTTTCGAGTAGTCAGTAATTAACTAATAGACAATGTCCGAACGCGAAGAACAATCGGTTCAAGCTGTGCGCGTTAAAGTGCCACCCTTTTGGCCCGACGAACCGGCGTTATGGTTCGCACAACTCGAGGGTCAATTTGCGCTCGCGAACATAACCGTCGACGCGACCAAATATAATTACGTTATCGCGAACTTGGACATAAAATATATCACTGAAATAAAGGACATCATAAAAAACCCGCCGGCCGCTGACAAGTACGAAAAAGTGAAGGCGGAGTTAATTACTCGGTTATCTGTGAGTCAAGAGAAAAGGGTCCGTCAACTTCTGACCCACGAAGACATCGGGGATCGTAAACCGTCTCAATTTTTGAGACATTTACAAAATCTCGCAGGCCCTAACGTTCCCGACGACTTTGTCCGTTCCCTGTGGTCGAGTCGCCTACCGACTCACATTCAAGTGATCCTCGCTTCGCAGCAAAAGAGCACGTTAGAGGAACTCGCAAAGCTATCGGACACCGTAAGTGACGTCATCGGAACACAGCAAGTGCACGAGTTGGCCGCACCTACCGCAAACAATGAGGTATGCGAACTCAAACGAGCTGTCGACGAGTTGACACGTCAAGTGGCTGCCCTGTCGTCACCTCCGCACGCGCAGCTATCGCGTGCCCGTTCTCGCCCGCACGAGCGACACGGCTGGCGCCACCGTTCCCGAAGCCCCGCCTACAACCCTGCAGCTGATACACTGTGTTGGTACCATAGAAAGTTTCGAGAAAAATCTACTAAGTGCCGCGAACCGTGTTTCTTCTCGCGTAATAGTGTTACGGGAAACGAATCGGGCAGTCAATGAATGCGACTGACAATGGCTGTCCCGTTTCACCCAGTCGCGTTATTGTTACAGATAAGAACACTAAGGCTCAATTTTTAATAGACACTGGTGCTGATTTATGTGTTTATCCGCTAAGTAGAATAAATTATAACAATAAGTCTTTAGTTAAGAAATGCGATTATAAACTGTTTGCCGCTAATGGTACCGAAATAAATACGTACGGTACGATTAGTTTAACGCTTAATTTAGGGTTGCGTCGGGATTTTCACTGGCGTTTTGTGATAGCCGACGTAACCAAACCTATTATAGGAATCGATTTTTTGTGTTTTTATAATTTGCTGGTAGATGTAAGAAACCGCTGTTTAGTTGATAAGCATACATCTTTAATTGTAAATGCACAGCCCGTCAACCACCCCGTTTGCGAAATTAAAACGGTTACAGGTACCTCGCGCTACCACACGTTATTAAAAAGGTATCCTGAGGTCACGCGACCTTCTGGCGAGCCTACGATACGAGAGGTTAAACATAAAACAGTACACTATATTCGTACTACGCCCGGTCCTCCCGTATACAGACGACCACGCAGATTAGCGCCGGACCGCTTGCTTCGCGCTAAACGCGAGTTCGAAGTCATGCTTAGAGCCGGAATCGCACGTAGATCTGACAGTCCGTGGGCTGCTCCGCTGCATCTCGTACCGAAAAAAGACGGTACGGACCGTCCTTGCGGAGATTATAGAGGTTTGAATGCGCGTACAATACCGGACCGTTATCCAGTGCGTCATATCGCGGACTTCTCGCATAACCTGCATGGGTGTACTGTCTTCAGCAAAATCGATTTAGTGCGTGCTTATCATTTAATTCCTGTGAACCCCGCTGATATACCTAAAACAGCGATTACAAGTGTTTTTGGCTTATTTGAGTTCCCTTTTTTATCTTTTGGCCTCCGAAACGCCGCACAAACGTTTCAAAGGTTTATGGACGAAATGTTAAGAGACCTCGACTTTGCTTTTCCGTACATAGACGACATTTTGATCGCGTCACGTAACCACGACGAACACGAACGTCACCTCGCGCTTGTATTAGAACGCTTACGTGAACACGGCGCCGTTATAAATTCTGCAAAAAGCGTATTAGGTGCTTCAGAAGTAGAATTTTTGGGTTACCAGGTTACAGCGAATGGCACGAGACCTACGCCTAATAAAGTCAGTGCTATTCAAAACTTCACGCAGCCGAAAACTCTAAAAGAACTTCGGAGATTTTTAGGTATGATTAACTTCTACAGAAGGTACCTACCTAACGCTGCAAAAACTCAAACACCATTGAATCGACTTCTTAGTGGTCAAAACGTTAAGGCAAACACACCCGTAATCTGGACCGATGAATTAGAGCAGGCGTTCAATATAAGTAAACAGAGTCTTGTAGACGCTACCATGCTAGCTCACCCCGACCCGACTGCAGAGCTAATGTTAGTTTGTGATGCTTCCGACGTCGCGATAGGCAGCGTTTTGCAACAGAAAGTTGAAGGTAATATTCAACCCCTTGCTTTCTTCTCCAAAAAACTCAATACTGCCCAACGCAAGTACAGCCCTTTCGACCGCGAGTTATTAGCAATTTACGAAGCTGTGAAATACTTTCGCTTCATGATTGAAATTAAAACGTTTTCGATTTGGACCGATCACAAACCAATTGTCGCCGCTTTTCGCAAGGCATCGGAAAACTGTTCTCCACGTCAATTCCGGTATTTCGATTTCATTTCGCAATTTACGACCGACGTACGACACATATCCGGAGACGACAATATCGTAGCTGATGCACTGTCAAGAATAGAAACGATTTCTAACGACATTAATTTGCAACAACTAGCCATAGCCCAAGAGACAGACTCCGAACTTCGACATCTATTGCACAACCCTACTTCGTTGGACTTACAGAAAATTAAAATTTCTGATTCGAGCGAATGTAAAGTTTTTTGCGATATTTCAGGACCGAGACCGCGCATTTATCTCACACCTGAATTCCGTAAACAGGCTTTCGATTTAGTCCATGGGTTAAGTCATCCTGGTGCTACGCCCACCATTCGACTGATGACAGAGAGATACGTCTGGCCTAATATACGTAAAAATTGCAGAGCCTGGACTAAAGCCTGTCTTGCTTGTCAAAGATCGAAAGTTTCACGACACACTAGAGCTCCAATTCATAGTTTTACTCCTCCATCTGCACGTTTCTCTTATATTCACGTTGATATAATCGGACCACTAGTGATATCACACGGTTATCGCTATTGCTTAACCGCGGTGGACCGTTTTTCGCGTTGGCCCGAAGTAATACCGCTTGAAGATATCACCGCCGAAAGAGTAGCGCGCGCTTTCATTAGTGGATGGATCGCACGTTTTGGATGCCCGCAACGGATTACGACCGATCGTGGTCGTCAATTCGAGTCGCATTTGTTTAAAGAGCTTGCTACGCTCACGGGAGCACAGCACCTTACTACCACCGCATATCATCCCGCTGCAAATGGTTTAGTCGAACGATTCCACCGACAATTGAAGGCCGCTATCATGTGCCAAAACAATGAAAATTGGTATGAAGCTTTGCCTCTTGTTTTACTCGGTATTCGTTGCGCCTGGAAGGAAGATATAGCATCAACCTCCGCTGAGCTATTGTATGGTGAAAGCTTACGTTTGCCTGGTGATCTGTTTCTACCTTCCACGTCGGAAGTCACGGATTACAACGATTTTCTATCTCGACTTCGCAAACATATACGCGCTTTAAAACCTACACCGGTCGTTCGACACGGAGATTCGAAAACATTCGTTAGTAAGGATCTATCATCCGCCGTTGCTGTTTTTCTAAGGCAAGATGCAGTACGTAAACCGCTCCAACATCCATACTCTGGCCCATATAAAATCGTTGAAAGGTCAGAGAAAACTTTTAAAATCGATATCGCTGGTAAAATTGTTACGGTTTCAATCGATCGTTTAAAACCGGCATACGTCATTAACGAATCTCTCGTGCCCGCAGTTCCTACATCGCCTGTCACTACGCCAACGGCAATAACTACTCGCTCTGGCAGACGCGTAAAATTTCCAGCGAAGCTTACGACCTAACGGTCTCCCGGGGGGCTGATGTGGCGATGCATTAATATTTAGGTTATATAATAATTGTAAGTTATTTATAACTCTTTAAGCTGCATTGTACAAAACCCACGCAACATTCCTTTGTGTTAGAATTACGTAACGCCGATGGAATGTCAACCCTTGTTAAGTGCTCACACTTAGCCAATAACAATCCGACAGGAGTTTCGACGTATAGGCGCCAGTTCGATTCTCCAATGAGAGCCGTTATATTTCGGGATACAATAATCCTTTGTTTGTAAAGTATTATAAATACTTAATCTTGGCCCCACTAGGCCAGAGTACGTTAAACGGCTTAACCGGCTACCACGCTTACTGCTAAATCGCGGCTCTCATTTCAACGTCATAAATGCGTCACATACGCATTCGATTCATCTTTGTTATTTAGTTTGTACATTCTATTTTTAGTTCTATTCAGTGTACAAATATTAAATATACCTTTTTATATTAATTATGGGAGTTTAATTCATACACCACACGCGCGCTCCCATAATAGTATTTAAATGGCGTAGTTGGTAATGTTTCTACGCAGTGATCCTAGGTTCTTAATGTTATGCTCGATTATTATTATTATCCATTTAAATATCAATTAAACTAAAAAAATCAGTTGAGTTCTTAGTGGTTGGTTATTGCGAAAAATATAATAGGTACTTTGATATCAAGAAACGTTTTATAATGTCGACTATGCAATGGTTTTTAAAGAGTGAGGCAGATATTATAATCAAAAACATCTAATACAACATCTATCATCATATAAACATCTATTACAACTATTACAACTTTAGCTTTTCCAGGTGATTTTGTTGTAGAAAAAGATCGATTATTATTATTCGGTTAAAATATTGATTAAACCAAATAAATCACTTAGCTGGCAACACTGTTCATGTTCGTGTCTTCAAAAATGTCATACAACAACTATAATATTGTCAAATATCGTTGTGAAACTTATTTTTTGGGGAAAGTTATAGCAAACCGCTATGGATAAAGTAATTTATTCATTATTAAACAAAAATTATCAAGTATTTTTTAGTTTTATGTAAAGTGGGGGGCGGGGACGAAAGGTCTGGGCCGGGAATGGACATTCCCCTTTTCAAAATTCTACTCTTAAAAGGGTTAAAAAGGGGTTGAGTTTTTTTAATATAAATTGTTCATGTTTTGTGTTATATATTATTGTAAAATGATTAATAGACTATTTATTATTTATAAAACATACAAAAATATAAATATAAGGGCATGAAACAAGGGTTGAAAGTTTACATCGATATCCATGCGGACGAAGTCGCGGGCGTCCGCTAGTACATAATATAAGGACAATACACACTATCGCCATCTAACCCTAAACTAACCAATTCTTGTATTATGGTAAGATAACTGATAAAATTAATATACCAATACATACTTTATATGTATAATTAACACCTAGAGATAACACCAATGATTGTTGTTATCACACAAATATTTTACAGTTCTAGGAATCGAACCCACGGCATTAGTTGCTGAAGGCAGGGTACCACTGCACTAATCAGCCGTCATATAAAATAAACTAGCTGACGTCGCGCGGTTTCACCCGCGTGGTTCCCGTTCCCGTAGGAATACGGAGATAAAATAGCCTATAGCCTTCCTCGATAAATGGGCTATCTAACACTGAAAGAATTTTCCAAATCGGACCTGTAGTTCCTAAGATTATCGCGTTCAATCAATCAAACAAACAAACAAACTCTTCAGCTTTATAATATTAGTATAGATAAGGCGTCGTCGATGTAATAAATATACCTAAGCCAAAGTGCATTTGAATAGGTACAAGATACGCAATCTTCAAGATATTATCAAAGTAAATTATATTGGAATTTTGTCAGTATATCCGCTACGTATGTGTATTTCCAATACTCTAAATTCTGTTAGGAATGTGCGTGGAATCAATCAAACTGACAGTGCGAAAGATCACGTTTCCTTACAGCAAACAACTGTCTCTACCGATTTGTTTAGTTTACTCTTCGTCAGAAATTATTCATCCTTCTGACTGACTGCCAAAGCCAAAGAGAACCTTATTTGTATGGCATATTATGTATGAAATATCAAATGTTACATGACTATGGGGTCTATTCTCAGAACAAAGACAAAAACAAAGAATTAATCATCAAAAAAATTTAATTTTCAGCAAGTGCTGTCATCCAGTTTGGTTTAACTTTTTGTTTAAATCTATAGTTAGTTAGTGATTATTAATATTACAAAGAAAAAAAACAAAAGTGTCTAAGTACCGAGACATATGAGTATGTTTGATCAATTTATCCACCTACTTAATTCCGACGAAATAATACCGAGTACATAGTAGGTAGAATAGCTGGATTCCCCATTAATAATAATTAACTAAACTAGGAGAAAACGATAATAATATAATAAATAGATTGTGACATAGTATTAGACAGTAGAAAATAAATTACCAGAAAAATGCTAAAAGTACAGGAAAAAATATAAATATTTTTTGGGAAAATTGTATTGTAATCACTATCGGCCTTATAGGTTTTCACATCTCGGCGAAACGTTGTTATATTATACTTATCTGTGTTGTAATTTTCATTTGGAATTCTGTTTACCAAATGTCTTCCTTTGCTTGCTCAAAAAACTCGATACAAACTGTCACACCCATTTCAGCTCCCTTGAGATGTATTTTCGGAAAATCCTTTTTTGTAGTGTTCCCTTACAATGTCTTTGCAAGGTCTGTTTGTCTGTCTATCCTACTAATATTGTAAACGCGAAAGTTTGTTTGGATTTTTTTTACTCTTTAACGTCGCAACTTCAGAACCAATTGGGCTAAAATTTGGAATGGAAATAGATTTTACTCTGGATTAACACATAGGTTACTTTTCATCCCGGAAAAATCCATGGTTCCGGAGGGATTTGTGAAAAAATTAATTTCACGCGGACGAAGTCGCGGGCGTCCGCTAGTTTATTATATTGCTATTTACACGAAAAACAAACGACACATCGCTTCGCTAGTGTTTGTCTGTGTATTTGTGAATAGCTAAATCATGGAACGCGGTTGCGAAGGTAAGGGACTTTATTTGAGTGAACCTCGACTAACAATTGTATTTTGCTGAAAAGACTTCCAGATCACGAGCTCGCAATTGAACATTGTATTGTAGAGACAACACCTGAGAATGTTCCCGTTCCGGAATGATCTTCGCCTGGTTCTATTCAATATCATGAAAAATAGATACCTACTAAATCGTGCTCGACTGAAGGTCTAAGTTTGGTAGACAATATTGATGTCTGAAGTTTCTACAGACAGTTTGTTATTGAAGCGCACCAATAAACATCTATCTAGCTAGCAATCAATGATATTATACTAATACTGTAAAAAGAGAGCCGTGATAGCCCAGTGGATATGACGTCTGCCTCCGATTTCGGAGGGTGTGGGTTCGAATCCGGTCCGGGGCATGCACCTCCAACTTTTCAGTTGTGTGCATTTTAAGAAATTAAATATCACGTGTCTCAATCGGTGAAGGAAAACATTCTGAGGAAACCTGCATACCAGAGAATTACTTCATTCTCTGCGTGTGTGAAGTCTGCCAATCCGCATTGGGCCAGCGTGGTGGACTATTGGCCTAACCCCTCTCATGCTGAGAGGAGACTCGAGCTCAGCAGTGAGCCGTATATGGCTTGATACCGACGACTGTAAAAAGGTAAGTTTTGTAACTTTGTATGTAACTCGAAAATTGCTAGACCGATTTAAAAAATTATGTGTTGTGAAACACGACAACAACACGTTGTCGTAATATTGTGAATACGCACCCGCACGGTGAATACATGGATTGCTAAAATAATTTGAAAATGACGTAAGTATTCTAGGCTTTCTGTGGGTAAAAGAATTTTTAAAATCTGTTCAGTAGATTCAGAGATTACCTCCTACAACCTCTCAAAGTGTAAATGGTAGAACCTTTACACGACAACCATTAAAAAAAACTAATTTCAGTAGTAAAGAAGAAGAGATAACAAAAAAAATGAGATACTTAAGTCAGCCAAGTAAAATGTAATCAACCCGCTTCACTTGAGCAGACTTTATTAATTCCTTAATTCCCTGAAGTCTTACAAACATGCAGATACGACAAAGTTTCCACAAACAACTTTGAGTTGTGAGTAGGTATAATGGAAACTTTTACAGAGTCGACACACCTTAGCATGTTAATTTAATTATCTAAGGGGTAGTATTGTCAGAATGAGGATATTAATTCAGCCAAGTAAAATATAGTTAAGTCTGAAAACTTGTGCAGTTATAATTTAATAATCCACACTTTAAATATTATAAGTGCGAAGGTACGTCTGTCTGCTTCTTTTCTACGGCTGAGCCATTGAACCGATTTAATAAATTCAGTTATAGAGTTGTAAGTTAGCTTAAGTTCCATATTGTATTCTCTCTCAATAAAAAAAAAGAAAAAAAAAGTTATAGAATTACCACTAGAAATTTCTCTTAAATTGACCCTTGAAACTGAATATATCGCAAACATATTAATAATTATTTTTTATTTTAATTACATTATCTGTCAATCTTTAGTTTTAATTTAATTAAGTCAATTTATTAAACTGAAATAAGAATTGAAAATTTGACTACGACTTTATAGAGTCACACTTATTATTGAAAAGTGAGAAATAAACTATTCTTGCCACTATATGAAGTGGGCATAATTTGTATAGTTATTATGATAAGTTATGTATCTTTCTCAATTAAAATAAATAATTAAATTATTGTTTAAATATAAAACATAATGTTTCAAGAATTTTGAAAATGTTCACCCTTGTAATTTTCCAAGTTATATAATATTGTAAGTAAATAGACTATGATTATAAATAATGAGTTTAAAAAATACATACAGCCGAACTAAGAACCTCCTCCATTTTGCAAGTCGGTTAAAAATAAATAAAAACTTAGCAGTATAAGTTTTTATTCCTTTTTAGATATGGCTTCGTCCGCAAGCACCTAAATACTGATTTATGTACTTGCGTTAAGTCATATCCTAATTATTATACATGAAATATCAGTAAAAGCAAAAATAGAAGTACAATGGATACGCGAGTAACAATTAAGTAGGCAAAAAATGTAATAGTTATTGTTATGTTGATGGTCATGGTTATCACTAAGCATTAGGTTTATTAGCTCACTAGTCGTTTGCCAGCAATTTATATAAAAACATATAGACATATAGACCTTCCTTTGTTTGGAAGCTTGAAGTCTAACCATTTCTCTTAATTACGAAAAGATAAGATAGGTACAAACATAAACATAACATAAAATACATTATATGCGACGAGGTCTAAACTTAAGTGCGAAGCCGGATAATAAGTTAGAAATTATTTTATAATGGAATAAAAAAAGCTAATAGATTAGATTTACCCGGCCAGACAGAACATATTACTTGTGGCCTATAGTTGCAGGGTGCACATGGATGTTCTCCAGTACGGGGTCGTCAATCAAACAATTAAAGACCCTAAAGTTGACACATAAATATACACGGTAAACTTTTCTCTCCTGCCTCATATTGTACGACCCTATTTAATGTAAAAAAGGCAGGAGTAATTTGAAGTAAAATAACCTTAGGCTAGTTTGGGTTACACGAAATAAGCACTAGTTTGGGGTAATTTAAGTAAATATATTTGAGATAATTATGCGGCATTTTGAGAAAAAAATTGTTTGAGGCAATTTGAGGTAATAACTGGGTTACATTTAAAAATAAATTTTGGAAAATTTTGGAGTAGAAACCTTTCGTTTAGAATGCTGGATGCGCATATCTCGAGCCGTCTGCGCCTCGCCCGGCGGCCGCCCGCCCCACACCACGTGCGCTATCCGCGCGTACGTGTACACCAGCGCAGTGAGCGGCAGACCGAACTGCAGCACCATCAGTGCGCACGAGTAATGGTGGTTCTGCTCCGGACGACCCCATTGTTCGAGGCAGATGTCCCTGTAAACATACTGTTATAAAGCGGCCTGAAAAATAAGTGTTATTTTGACGCTAAACTTACTTTATTAACTTTACAGTAGTTCAAGTGTTGTAATTACACTATAATCTTTTGGTTAATTGTCATTATTATTTATTAGGAACTCGAAGACGAAATAATGAACTAATTTCACCAATAAATAGAATGATTTATGAGAAAGGTTCATACAAATAAATTGTCAAGATTTTGGTCGATATAATAATTTGTAAAACACTTGGTATTATTTGGTGAGGAATTCTGACCACTCTCACGAAACTAATCTAAAATTTCATAGAAAATTTAAATTAAAGCAACTATAACCTAAAACTAATTTAATCTCTGGTAACTAGTTATAATTGATGTAAATCCAGTAAATTAGTCTTCTAGTTGAATTACTAGTCAATTACTTTATTTCATTAATATTATGTCAGCTATGATTAATATGTCACAATTCGTCGCCGAAGTAATAAATTAGCTCCTTACTTACGAGTAAGTACAATGTAACGGTGACGTGCCTACCTGGAAACATGGCATGATGGATTGAAATGTGCCACAGATTTCCTGATCTTAATATTAATTCAATTATGACTAAAGTAAAGGGTAAACGTAATTGTTTTTTAATAGTGTTTAATAGTTATTCCATTTATTTCTTCACCTGTCATGGTGATTTTCGGTATTATTTAAATTATTATTAGTAGAGTGCTGTGCTTTCTAGGGCATATAAAGAAGTAGATTTAGAGCTCAGACCCACCTTACCCCAAAGCATGTAAGCGAGAGTGACTTTATTATCACAAAACGATCATCATCAGATGTTAAAAGACCAACACCATAAGAAGCTTTTGCTTAGCTTTTGAATTAAAAGTCAGATACAAAAGACAGTAATAAACAATTTACAAGTTCACTGTAAACTTTCAAGAGAGAAAAACCCATCAGTAGTTATTTTTTGCGATCCTTGACTCGAATCTTCAGTTCCACAGGTAAATGATATTCAACCTAAGTATAGGCAGTTAATTTACTTACGTCTTGCAATACTGATGCCACTCCGTTGGCCTCACGATCTGAGAGACGATAAATATTGGGAGAGCCGTTGATAGAGCTCCTCCCCATACCGCAGCCACTACCACTTTGGCCGCAGTCTTGCCTATCCGAGGTTTCAACGGCCTCATGATGGCCATGTATCGGTCAACAGATATGGCCAATAACGTATACGCACTAACCAACACTGACACTGCTTGCGAATAGTTCACAATTTTACACATAACAATGCCAAACGGCCAATACCTTAACAGTAACATTGATATAAAAGAGAACGGTACACAGAAAATAGTCATCAGAATGTCACCAATAGCTAGATTCATTATGAAATAGTTTGTCACTGTCTTCATTCGCGGCGACGCTTGCACGATGAAACACACTAAACCGTTTCCAATTAGAGCAACTATAAACACTGTGCAGTACATGAACAACACGCACAGTTGGAAGGTTGTGGTCGAAAGGAAACTGTCAGGTGACGCCGGTGCGCAAAAGTCGTCGTCTGCCCATGTTGTGTTACCAAATATACTGTTGTTATTGTGGTTTGTGATTTGTAATTTCAATGTATTGTTATTTGCGATACTGTAGTATGTACTCGATTCGTAATTCTCACTTTTGTCGTAGGAGTCATTAATCATCTTAATCTATCCTGTTCTGGTTGGATGATCTTCAGATTCTCGTTAATCTTGCATACAATTAAAGAAGTACCTGTAACAATAAAATTCACACATTGAATAAGCAATTTTTCACAGTACGAAATTCCTGCATTTACGTAAATTAAACAATTTTATTACGTTTCATATATTTTGTTGCTCTACAGAATAGGTAGGGTAAGTCCAGGATAGATGCCCCACTTTTCGAAAATGCTAAATAACTCCGAATTTTATAATCTTAGAGCATTGCGTTCTTTGGGAGATATTAAATATATTTCTTAATGTTCTATATTATCTGAATCTTTCTGATATAGAGTGTGTAGATTTTGTGTAAATTGTAATTTTATGGACCTCTAAAAAATGGGATAGACGCCTACTGTGGCGGATAGAAGACTTATCATGAAAAAACTTCTGAGGATAGGTGCCCTTAGTGGGGATTGGTGACTTAGATTGAACATTGTAATTGGTTTGTTCTGAAATCAAACAACTATATTATTATAATCAGTCTTTATGGTGTTTTATATAACTTTCATTTTCATTTCTTGGCCATCTTTGTCAAAGTTATACTTTAGCTGTAGCTTTTTAGCAAACTGGTATGCTAACTGACGTATTGCTGTTCGGTCCAGCGGAAATCCAGCTTCTCCTAATTTGAATGTAAGAGCCACGGGTCG
Source organism: Bicyclus anynana (assembly GCF_947172395.1). NCBI lineage: Eukaryota > Metazoa > Arthropoda > Insecta > Lepidoptera > Nymphalidae > Bicyclus > Bicyclus anynana. The sequence continues at coordinate 6,173,531 of NC_069094.1, forward strand.
TTTTTTGTTATTACAGCATGTTTTCATAAAACAAATAAAAATAAATGCTGGATATATATATATTTTTTCAGTAATAATTATGCCAGACAGTAACTACAATGATATGATGCAATACAATACAAAGTAAAAGTAATTCAAATTTAAAACAACAACACATACAGTAACTTTGAAATTAAGAATTGCTGTTAACGGCAAATCTTCGTCTTAATATTTTAGATGGTATTCCTTATATTCTAGAAATCTGATTTACGCCTTTCTCTCCCTTTTTCATCTCTTCAAACGCTGCTAGCATACTGTCTTCGGTCTAGGTTACAGTACGAGGGACAACACCCTGTTTCCTTTTATATTTACGAGGCATTTTGCTCTCCTGCAACAACACAACACTTATAATAAACAGTCGGGGATAGTTGCCCTTAGGGGCATCTATCCTAATAAAAAACGGGGCAACTATACTTTTTGTAGGGGATAGATGCCCTTATCAATAAAAACAAAAGTTGAGTTCCAATTACTATAAAATATATCAGTTTACATAGGCTAATCTTCAATGCAAGCAGACAAATAGAAAAAAAATTGACATTATAAGCGAGAAAAAAAATACACTGTTGAAAGAACTTACGAATCTTATTTTGGCGCCTTTTGTCGTCTCACCGTGGAACATTTTTACTCACACAGACGAAACGCATGCACTCCGGTCGAAATTCCTCCCGACACTAAGGTTTGCAGGGGGAGGACTCGTTACTTACAGTAAAATTTAACTCCTACAGTGCTCCTAACATAGTGAAATAAAAATCAAGTCATCTATCCCACTGGGGCATCTATCCTGGAATTACCTATACATAAAACACAGACGCTGACGCTGTACTGAGCACAGATTCCTCCTTATTTATCTCTTGCTTATGTAAATGTCCCTTAAGTGCGTATTTCTGATGTATTTCTGTAAAAAGGCCGGCTCGGAGAAAACTAAATGGCAATCCCGGACACGGACATTGTCCTATAAAAATCCATACCGGCTTATTGCATTGCAAAATACGATTTCTACGTCCCAGCCTTAATAAGGATACAGATCAATTTTCCGTCCTTCGATCAAGAAAAAAGGTCTATTTTCGTCAGAGATTGCTTAATGTAAGGCAATAATTACGAGTAACTATGTCAGTGATGGCATCAGGCATGATTGAAGTGCAATAATTAAGCGCTAACTTTTTCATTGTAAATAATAAAGGTATAGAAGTTTTATTCTTTCCATAATAATCATTATTATATCAAACGCGCAATACTTGTAGCATATTCCGAAAAACGCATTTTACATACAAAACTATTATTAAAGTATTGTAAAGTACCTTCTAAACTATTTTGGTGTAAAACTCATTTTATAAAAGCTTAATGTTTGTCAGCCCTATCGCTCTTACCTATAGGTAAGTACGACCGACAATTTTTGTCTAGATTCTTTTCTCCGGATCCAGATCCAGAAGTATAAAGCATAATATTTTTTATAACACATTTGCTCGTAAAGTATTGCTTATTTCACCACTTTCAATATTGTAATGTATCTCATTACGCACCAGTGCCGTAATGTAAAATGTACATGTGCCGTAATGTAATATAAAACATTTATCATCCGTCTAAAACGAACGGTACTTTTTCAAATTTTTGCAAAGAGTTTTTATGTCAGAAAAGTGCTCAACAATTTATGAAATTAACTTTGTGAAATAAAATATAATAAAAAACATTTAATTCTTTCATTTTAATAATTATGTCAATAAATGACAACCATTTGCAACAGAAACACAAAAATATTAATTTATTTTATTAGTAATACTGGCTGTATTTGGTGCATTTGCCTAAAAAAAACGTTGGTGCTCGCACTTCGTTATCTGTGTAAAAATGGCAAGCGTGTCAAAATGTTATAAGGAAAACAAGCAAATATGCAAAATTTTCAGAAAGTATGTACAAATGTATGTACAAAGTGTGTTTCCTCACAAATGTGTTATAAAACGTCGTATGACATACGTGCGCTTTGATAATTACACCCTCTGCTTCCTTACTATAAGCTCTCGCCTCGGCTGTAATTTTCAACCTAACGCACTTATATGATAATATCTTCGGAATAAAATAAAAAATCATATCCTAAGTAGCCGTAACATATTCGCCGGGGACCCTAAAGTTTGTATCTTTAACGGTACCCAGTTTTAAAACTCCGCAGTCCTAAATGTCCTGACCGAAATGTTTGAATAGGTTGGATGAAACGTGTTACTTTTTTTATATTTATAATTTATGGACCAAGCAAAAAGACCTGTAGGGCTATTCTTTAACGCTTTATATAACTCACAAGTGCGAGTTTAGAATTTATCTCTGTCTTTGTCTTTCTATACATTTACATTACATTTGTAAATACATAGAGAGAGATAGAGGCTAAATCGTTTAGCGGTAAGTCTTTGTCGGTGGAGTGGTAACAAGCCACGGCCGAAGCCTCCCACCAGTCAGATCTGGACCAATTATGGTTCAAGAAATTAAATATCACGTGTCTCAAACGGTGAAAGAAAACATCGTGAGGAAACCTGCATACCAGAGAATTTTCTTAATTCTCTGCATATGTTAAGTCTGCCAATCCGCATTGGGCCAGCGTGGTGGCCTAACCCCTCTTATTCTGAGATGAGAGGAGCTCAGTAGTGAGCCGAATATGGGTTGATAATGAACCAACGAATATTGAGAAGACAATATTTGGATGTGCTTGAGATATTCTTTCAGTAGGCTCCGAGTGTTGGTTTTCAACAAACTGAAAGCTCCGATGTAAACAGGGTGGTCACACACTCGTAAACCAAACTGTTTATGGAGACAAGAAATAGCACTCGCAAAACACAAGTACGATGTATCACGTTTTATTTAACCAGTGACATTTGGGAAAAAGGCCGTTTGTAATTGAATACGCCTTTTTTGGGAAACTTCCGAGTATGGTGTGGCATCATAGAACATAGATAACGACTTGACACTAATTTATCTACTCGTATGGTGCGGGAGACAGCTCGTTTCACTCTTGACAAATTGTCGAGATTCACGATAATAGTACGTATTAAGAACGTCATAAGGCAACTGTCACTTACATCATGCTACAGCGCAATAGTATCATTTTTATTTACTGATGTGATTTCAATGTTTTATTTAAATACAACCGGACGCTCGCATCTTCGTTTACGTGAAATTCAGTTTTTCACAAATTCCGCGGAAACAATGAACAAACTGAGAATTTTCTTAATTCTCTACGTGAATGAAGACTGCCAGTCATCATTGTGCCGGCCTGGTAGTTAAGGCTTAACCCCTTCCATTCTGAGAGAAGAATCGTGGTCACGATGAGTCGAATATGGTATGGGTTTTTAAATGATGATGATGATACTTGATTCTAGGTAGGTAAGCGCGCTGCAACATAGGCCGCATTAATGCTTTCCATCAGGCTTAATCGTAGTCAAGCGCAAGCCTATATTACATTAAAAAAAACTTTTACGATAGATCAGGCAACAGCGGAGATTGTACCATGGTCCACATGGTTGTAGAAGCTGGAAGGTTTTGTTCAGACCCTAAATTGTCCAAGTACCGACAGTACGTATTTACGTACCTTACTTACATATAGTAGGAACATATACTGACTAACTTTCAGCACAGAATACACAATACAAAATTATAATACAGGTAAAATCAATGATAGTTTTATTCTATAGATCGGTTACGTCCTATAAAATCACCGCACAAAGTGATCCGAACAATAGGCTACAAAACTGAGCGCACTCATTCACAATTTTGTCTTTAACTCCATTATTTATTTATGTATAATATATAGTTTTTACACTTCCTGAACACACAACTCGACATTGTAGACGATATTTAGGTATTATTTGTTTAAATAACGTTCTTTGTTGATCACAACTAACATTGAGATGTGGAAATTTCCTCTTTTGAGCGCCTCATTTTTCATGACCTAGTAACACATCTAAGAGTATTCAACATCATTGAGTAAAATAATATAAAAATAATAATACAAGTAAAAGTTCACTTTTCATTCAATGAGGTCTGGCTGTTGCGGGCGCTTAGTCCATTAGTAATTTGTGTAGTAATGTAAACCAATAAACAAAAAAAAATCTTGTGTCTCTGAAAGCGAAATTGCGTTGACAGAAATGGACTCGAGCCGTACTGAAGAATGGAGGTACGGAATGATAAATGAGTGGGCATTAAGATCAAACTGTTATTTACGACTGTTTACGCAATAAATAAACTAAAAACAAAATGTAAACAGTCGCTGCTAAAGTAAATCAACATCGTCATCACTCAATTTAATGGCCCACTGCAGTGTCAGGTGTCTCTCCTTAAATGTGAAGGCATTTGAAGCCACCATGTTGCTTCAGTGCGGGTTGGCGGGTGAAAGCTATAGGTATTTATCGGTATCAGCCCATATTCGGGTCACTGCAGAGCTCGAGTCTCCTCTCAGAATGAGAGGGGTTAGATCAATAGTCCACCACGCTGGCCCAAAGCGGATTGGCAGACTTCACACACGCAGAGAATTAAGAAAACTCTCTGGTATGAAGGTTTCCTCACGATGTTTTATATATGTAGTATATAAATATACCAATCCTCTATCTTAGTGCCTATACCACATGTTATGCTTGCTTTGGGGCTAAGTAGTGTATTGTGTAAGTATATTTTTATTTTTATTTTCACGTAATATCTACATTAATATTTTTTTATCGGACATCAATCCCATAGCTATCCAGCTATTGAAACTTATATTTCAAGTAGTTATTGCCTTTTTACTCATTTTCTCCAAAACCTCTTTAGTAATGGGAGATGTAAGAAAAGGGTTAAAAAGAAAATGTAACTTTCTACATAAATTCAAAATGATTTACAATTCATCAACCATCTCGCATAATGGCTGTTATGCTCTGAAACTTGCGAATATTGGGTCGCCCTTTCGATAAGTTCATCAATCACTTGGCCCTTTAAATATAATGCCAAACACAGTTCAACCTATGCGGATTCACTTAAACCTAATTTTCGACCAAAATGTCATTTTATTTCCTTTGACTAGCTTGTTCGATGAATTTCGTAATAGAAGAAAAACGATCTCATACAAAATATTTACTTTAACTTGCCTTGGAATATTTATACTATTCATGATATTTTCCCGACAAAATGTTGTCTATGTTTTCTCCAAGGTCCAATACATCTTCAATTGATACTGAGACCCATAAAACAAATTCAACGGCCGTGAAAAGATAACACAAACAGACGGACTTACTTTCGCTTTATAAATATGTGTATGGAATGCTTTTGCTAACTGTGGTGTCTCTACAAAATGCTCTAGAGTTTTAGCATCATCAGGAGACCTCTTCAAACTGAAGTTTGCGATCAGACAGAGAAAGCTTTTCCGATCACTTGAAACATTTTTCAGCAGCCTGACTCTTGGTCTACTCCTTAATATCGCCCACACACATACGTCGCTGTCGCCTTGGGCCCGTTTTCCGACTATCTAGCCTTCTAGGATAAACCTAGTAAACTTGTGGCGCAGTTCTCTTTGCAAATGTCCGAAAAATGCAACCTTCCGCTTCATTATAATTGATATCAGCTGGCGCTTGCAGTTTGCTCTCTCCAGCACTGGAGCATTTGTGACAAAATTATGGTAATTTTAAGCATTTTCCTTAATCTTAAACTTGAATTAAAGAGTAATAGCTTCTATAATGCAACCGTAATCCATAGTAATATAATTTGTCTCAGGATATCTGCGCTATTATATAGGCAGAACAACATACTGAAATTTCATCACACAGCTCTGATATACAATAACATACCATTATTTAGATTATAATGAACCGTCCAGTCCTTTTATAGCATGGTGTATTCAAAAATTAAAAGAAAATATTTAGATTATAAAATAAATGTAATTCAGTTGAAAGCCATTTGTTGTTAATCCACCTTTTCGCTCGTAGATATATTAGGTATCACCAACGATATTTTATAATAGAGACAGGGCACTAGCGCATCATAACTGAGTTGCACATATGTTTCCTGTGACTGAGGCGGACAAATAGTAGCTTAAAAAAATTTTAATAAAAAAAATTCAACCGACTTCCAACTCAAAATATAACTTTAACTAAAAAGCAAAAAATAACATCCTACCTATGTGCTACCTTCTGATCAGTTTGAAGGCGGTGCCAAGCCAGTGATGTTTTAATTAAATACGTTTAAACTACAAAATTTCTGTGGTTATTCCGGAAACAGCTTTAATTAAAACACGACACTGGATTGGCACCGCCTTCAAACTGATCAGAAGGTAGCACATAGGTAGGATGTTATTTTTTGCTTTTTAGTTAAAGTTATATTTTGAGTTGGAAGTCGGTTGAATTTTTTTTATTAAAATTTTTATTTTTTTATTTTTAGTGTTAGCATACCCTCTGCGTGTGTACAGTCACAACCTATCTAAGTGGAAAGTTCTCATCAATACAAATTTATCAAGTCCAAACACAAGGTAGCTACTGTGAACCGTCGAGGAGTTCTCTTAACTCTCCTTCGTCTTCATCATCAGACCCTTAATACAGTCACAACCCATCTAGGTGGAAAGTTCTCATCAATACAAATAAATCAAGTCCAAACAAAAGGTACCTGCTGTAAATCGTTGACGAGTTCCATCGTCTGTGTATCGGCTCCATCATCAGACCAACTCCAGACCTTCATAAAATTGTAGTGGTTTAAAATACCTTATGGAAACACTAACAAACGCACTAGCCGTCTTTACGATTTTCGAAAGTTCCCCTCGATTTCTCCAGGATGCCATCATCAGATCCTGACATGAAAAAAATGGGACCACCCTGGAATCAAACCCTTCAAAACAAAAAAAGAATTTTCAAAATCGGTCTACAAATGACGGAATTATCGCTGGACATACATAAAAAAAAAAAAAAAAAAAAAAAAAAAACATACATACAGCCGAACGTAGAACCTCCTCCTTTTTGGAAGTCGGTTAATAAACAAAGAACCAGTGGCGTAGCGTGCGTATCAAATTTAGTTAGAGCCCAATAGACGAGCAGTAATTCCGAAAAATCTTTTTAGTTTTTGTTATACTCTAATATAGTAGAGTAGAGTTTGTTATACTCTAATATAGTTGTACTACCCTAACGCTTTTACCACAAAGTAAAGCTTTTTTACTTTTGTCATTTCTGCAGTTTATTCTTGTTTTTTTTTTTGATTTCATACGTAAGGGGCCCCTGTAGTTTAGTTTCATTTATACGGCGCTAGCTACGCCCCTGCAAAGAACGTTGTTTAAACAAATAGGTAATACCTGAATATTGTCTACAATGTCGAGTTGTGTGTTCAGGAAGTGCAAAAATATTATATATACATAAATAAATAATGGAATTAAAGCCATAATTGTGCATGTATGTGCTAAATTCGGATCACTTTTTGCGGTGATTTTGTAGGCACGTAACATATCTATAGTATAAAATATCGTTGGGTATCACGCAAATTTTATACGCTGTTTTCACAGGTAATTTCTTGGGTTTATAAGCCGCTTGTAGCAAAGAGCTATTTCATATTAAAATATTTAATACTCGCCTACCATTAGGTTTACTACGTAGTAGCGACTGTCTTCAGACCAATAACACATTTGAGAAGCAAGATTTACCATAGGTATATTTGGTGTGTACCAACATTTAACATGAAGAACTAAATTTATAGTCAAAGTCCCAAGTTTAAAAGTAGTTCAAAGTTATTTATTTGACCCATGGCAAGTTATCATCATCATCATGTCAGACGATGGACGTCCACTGCAAGCTTGCATCCAGTGAATCCCTGCAAGTCGCAACTTATATTAATACAAAACACATAACTACATATAAATAAAATCAAAGTGTCTTTCTCTGACTGTGACCTCAAAATAACTGTGTCTTTTCAATTCACTAATAAAGCTTTTTTCTTTCTTTCTTTCTTTCTTTCAAGTGCTTATTTATACGACAGTCGATACTAAAACAAATCCGTAAAAATCCATGGCGCCGCAACGTTTTTGAAAAACTGAATTTCCTGCGAAAAAAATTCGGGCGTCTGCTAGTAAAAAATGTAATGTTACAATCTTCCATAATAATAATCGATTATTATGGAATAATTAATTAGGGCGATAGAACGAGCTATGCTAGGAGTATCCCTGCGTGATCGAATCACAAATGAGGAGATCCGCAGAAGAACTAAAGTCACCGACATAGCTCGTGTGTACGACGTGTCGCGAAGCTGAAGTAGCAATGGGCGGGGCACATAGTTCGAAAAGCCGATGGCCGTTGAGGTCCCAAGGTGCTGGAATGGTGACCCCGCACTAGAAAGCGCAGTGTTGGTCGACCCCCCACCAGGTGGACTGACGACATCAAGCGAGTCGCAGGTGTTTGCTGGATGCAGATGGCTCAGTATCGTGATGTTTGGAAGTCGCTACAAAAGGTCTATCTCCTGCAGTGGACATCCATCGTCTGATATGATGATGATGATAAATATGTAGGTAATTACATAACGATTGGCGACTAGTAGATAAGTATATTGTACATATATTTGGCTGGATAGATCCAATTCTGCAATCCAGCAAAATTTCGTGGAATAAGGGCCCTACTTAATATTTAAGTAGCTATACCAGCCGACTATTTATTGAAGAAGATACATGGGTTGACTTATATTATTATTGATACTGTCTTCATAGATAATGAAATGTAAAGTTATGGAATTTTGAATGTTTCTATATTCGGTTGGATAATAACTTGTTAATCATCGTCATTATAAAAAAATTAATATCACGTGCTTCAAACGGTGAATGAAAAACATCGTGAAAAAATCTGCATACCAGAGAATTTTCTTAAATTTCTATGTGTGTGAAGTCTGGCAATCCAATGGCAAATGGCAAAGGCAAAAGAAATTGGGCCAGCGTGGTGGACTATTAGCGTAACCCCTAACATTCCGACAGGAGACACTTGCTCAAGAGTGAGCTGAGTATAGGCTGTCAGTGAGGATTAATAATATCAGGACAAACGAGTAATTAATAATTATGGATTTTCATCCTTTTCCTAACAAGTTAGCCTGCTTAGTTAGGAATGTACGTTAAGGAGGGGGGGGGGGGGGGGGGCACTGGGGAAGAATGCTTAGGGCATAGGAAGTTTCCTTAATCCGGCACTGATAGTGGCCCATTCAAACAGGCTGATAATAATTGAATAATTTCAAAGCATGAATCTATGGGGAAAATCTAAGGAAAAACATTTTACGGTAGTTTGTCGAGTCCCTTGATCGGATGTGAGATTTGAGTATTATCTCAAACTTAGCGTAGTTAGTTTAAAGATGCGGGCGAGACGAGTCAAATGTCATTAATCTTTGAACAAATCCAACGTATTTATAAGTACCCTACCTAAATAGGCAGCTTACAACTACCTACCTAAACGGTCGTGAGTTCGATTTCCACTATTTGAAAATATTTGTGTGATGAACATAAGTGTTTTCCAGTATCTATTGGTGTTTACCTATACCTACATAAAAAAGGTAGGTAGCAGCGGTGAAGAGTTCATGAAAGCCGATTCCCTCCGGGTCACATTTAAAAATCCATGCATATTCATTGTTGTACTGTATCTAGATATGATATGAGAAACCGGATTTCCTTTTTTTGGGATGGCTTAGCTTCATCAAAATTTCATCCTTCGCCACTGGTAGGTAGTATATAATGTATCTAATAATGTATGTAAGGTGCTAAATGATCTTAGCACCCATAAAACAAGCTACGCTTACTTTGGGACTCGATGTGTATATTGGCGTATCTAGAATTATTTCGTATGGAGGGCATAGCCCCCGACATCAAGTCTATTACTAGTATCATAACAGAATTCCATATCGGAAACCCAGAATCCTAGGGCGGGCGCAGGTCCATTCTAGGGTAGGCACGGCCCAACCGGCCCACCCGTTATATACAACCATGGTCCCTATATATTTACATTTATATTTTACGTAACTTTACAAGGAATAAAAGACTTTTGTTAATCAAAAATACGTATATATTATTTAATTTGTGTGTAAGTTGTACAAAACGTATAAGTAGGTTTTATATACGTGCCAAGCGCTGAAACTTTTTTATTCTGTTTAAATTATTCAAGGGATATGTCTCTGTCTATGCTTTAATATATTTGTGGTAAGCTTAGATTAATAAATAAGTCTCGACGAGGCAGAGCGAAATCTAACTTTAATCTATGATTTTAATTTTAGTAGGTAGGTACCTTAGATAAGTAGGTACTATATTATATCTACTTATTTACTAACAAATAGACAAATCTGCCTTTTTAGTCGTCTTCAAAAAAAGAAGTAGTTTCTTAATTCGATGCTTTTTTAATGTTTATTACCTCGTAACTTCGTAATTTATTAACCAATTTTGAAAATTACTGTTTTGTTTGAAAGTGTATACTTCCAGATTGGCCCGATTTCATTTTCATGAAAATCGGTTTAGTAATTTTGTGTAAAAATCAAAATAACTGAAATGCGTCTTTGAACGGTTCCATTTTTAACCGACTTCATAAAAAGGAGGAATTCGAGTGTATGTTCTTTTTCTTTTTGTATGTATGTTACCTGATTACTCGAAGACGATTTGAATAATTCTTTTTTTGTTTGAAAGGGTATACCCCTGAGATGGTCCCATTTTCATCATGTCAGGATCTGATGATGGGATCCTGGAGAAATCGAGGTGAACTTTCAAAAATCGTAAGAGCCCTGACTAGCATCCAACCTTTTGAAGACTGTCTAAAAAGTTTCCGTGATTTTTATAATTATAGTCTAACCACCAACGAGGCGAGTGAATCACGGTCCGAGCAAATACATTAATAGACATAATCTGTTATCTACTGTGCATCTTAAACAACACAATGAGATAACAGTGATAACAGTGTTTAAGAATTTTCCCACAATACGTATACGATACATAAGTCAACAAAACATTTGCAACACAGTAGTCCGTTCACCATTCCACGATTCCCCGACTGTGAGGGAAATCTAACGCTAGTATGTACATAGTACAATGTACATAGTTGTATCCCATTACACCAATATGAGGGTACACCCACACCGTTAATTGTTTTGCTACGTCAGTGAATAAGACCCGCTTATTCCAGAGACAGTACAAATTAGGGATGTTACGTAAGTGGTTTGTCAGAGTCGAAGTCGGAATCGAATATTTTATCACATTCGGATTCAGAACGGGAACTGAATTTGGAATTGAAAAAATGAGATCTCTATTCAAAAATAATGATTTTAACGAATGATTTTCTGTGTATAACAATACAGCAGCAATACTGAGTGCGTATACGTAAAAATAACGCATTATGATAGGCGTCCACCCGGTCCCACCAGCCGGTCAAAACCTTGTTTGTGTTTTGATATCGCGTAAATAACTTTATGCACACAGTTATTTTGAAATCAAAGTCATACATTTCAATTTTGTTTATATGTTTTGATGGTGTATTGACACATTGGTAAGCCAGCTAATGTATGATACAACTACAAGCTCCGACTTAAAATTATCAAAAGTGTAGTCGGAACCGGAAGTATGAAATCGAACTTTCTGATGAAATCGGAATCGGAATCGAAGATCCTTAACATCCCTAATTCAAATAAGTAGGTATACGACCCCAGCTAGTAAGTCTAACCAAAATGACAGTTGTCTGCGCAGATACAATGCTGGAGAGGTTTTGTTTGCAAAAAATACTAACCTTATTTGTTCATATCGTAAGTACTTCACGTCAGGTCAAACCGCGTCGTATTTCAAAGTTTTATTATTTGTTATGTCCTATATACATATCTAAAATTATAATCCTTACGTCCCTACACCGTTATAATATACTAGCTGACGCCGCGCAGTTTCACCCGCGTGGTTTCCTTTCCCGTAGGAGTGTGGGGATAATATATAGCCTCGATAAATGGGCTATCTAATGCTGAAAGATTTTTTCAAATCGGACCAGTAGTTCCTGAGATTAGCGCGTTCAAACAAACAAACAAACTCTTCAGCTTTACAATATTAGTATAGATGGATTAAAATTAGCAGAAAAGTTTAGACATTGTACAGATAAAACATTAGCAAAATTACGAAAGTACTACGTTAAAGTTTAGCTGTAAATTTATACACGTAACTTAATTAATATTTACGTATTACGTATTAGACACATTCTCTCGAAAATAAACCACACTAAGGGGAGCTTTAAAACAAAGTATTTTCCAACAACGCTGATCTCCGTGAAAATTACATAACATTACGAGTATACGTCGTGATGGCTCGTTAAATTTATTTGTGTCTGCGTTTACGTTCCGCGGGGTAATTACCGATCCAATTTGAATAAACTCCAAAATTTTATAACAGACAAAATTCCTGAGAATGAAAAATGAATTCGAAAATGTTAATTTTTCATAAAATTCCTTTTTCCAAGGGATAAGACCACACTTTCTGTTATATTCTTTGTTATTTTTTTTTTGTGCAATAATATATTTTATATACTAAAACACCACAGAAACAAAATAATATAGAATACCCGAAAGAATACAGAAGCACGAAATGAACATTCAAGTGGATCCGACACCTAAAACTGAAATTATTTGACTGAGTTTTGTTTGGATTGGAAATAAATGAGCTTCATAATATTATTCTTGAATTTAACTCTGATGCCCGGTACAAAATAAAATAAATAAAAAGCCGAAAGGAAATTATTATAAATAAAAAAAAGATAAAGCCCTAGTGCCTAAGCGTTCTGTCCCAAGACCAGAATGTTAAGGTGTTATTTTGTTATTAATGGTTTGTGGTTAAAATTCCACTTAATTTGTCAACTATGTAATTTCGAACCGATGTGGTTTAGGCAAAGGTCAGGGTCACTAAACTAATTACTAACGGTAAGTTACGCTTTCCATACTAGCAGACGCCCTGACTGTCCCCGCGTGGCAACCTAATGATAACATAAAATTAAAAATTTTGAAAATCCCCCGAAAGTCGTGAAGTTATTGATTACAGCCCGTATTATTTATACGGCGATATTATTTAAAACTTTTTTGTTTTATTAGTTACCTACTACCTTTCTATATATATATATTTTCCTTTTAATTTTTGATTATATAGTTTTAGATACATAAATACATATGTCATATTTTTTTTTACTTTTAATTAGGCTACATTAGATTTTAAAATGAGTTGTAAAATATTTGTATTTGTTTTGTAACATTATTAGATTTTGACGGCCAGTGGTATGCGCGGTGGATCTACAAGACGGAGGTCCTGGATTCGATCCCCGGCTGGGCCGATTGAGGTTTTCTTAATTGGTTCTGGTCTGGCTGGTGGGAGGCTTCGGCCGTGTTACCACCCTACCGACAAAGACGTACCGCCAATCGATTTAGCGTTCCAGTACGATCTGGTGTAGAAACCGTTAACTCGTGTATATGAAAGTGGTATTGCAAGCAATGTTTGCTTTAATACGACTTTACATACGCTTATTTTTTTTTGTATATGCAAAACTATGTAAAAGTCACTAGCAGACTCAATAAATAAACACTTTGACCTAAAGTTTAAAGGCGCATAATGCTCAAGTAGAACCCTAACATAATATTAAACAACTTGCAGACGGACGAAATGCTAATACATGCTAATAATAACTCTTTACACTAAGTAAAATCATTATTATCTCAAGTAACATGTATACCTAAGTACCTACTTACTCTACTTAATCTGGCCGTTCGTATAGACGGAAGTGGGTCTGAAACATAAAATTTCAATAATCGAGGCCATGAATTTTATTGAAGGGTAATATTACAGGGTTCGGTATCGTATACGAGATATTAAAAAGGGTATATTATATAGGCCGTGATAGCCCAGTGGATATGCCTCTGTCTTCAATTCGGAACGCATAGGTTCGAATCCGGCCCAGGGCATGCACCTCCAACATTTTAGAATTTTAAGAAATTAAATATCACGTGTCTCAAATGGTGAAGGAAAACACCGCGAGGAAATCTGTGTGCCTGAAATTTTTCACGTGTGTGAAGTCTGTCAATCCGCATGGTGGACTATTGGACTAACCCTTCTCATTTCTGAGAGGAGATCCGTGCTCAACAGTGAGCCGAACATGGGTTGTAAATGATGAATAAAGGATATATGTAATATACGAGTAGGAGCTCATAGCATAGGAAGATAGTTATATATAATAATGTGGTTTTAAATAGGCCTGGGTTCGATTCCCAGATTTCTCAGTTCGGATCAACTTGGTTCGGATCATTTTATATTTTTTTTAATTGGCTCAGGTCATAATAGGTAATTTTACAATCAATTACTATAATACTAAATTACTATAATAGGTAAGTTGATCATAATAGGAACAAAATACCTACTTTCAAAAAGCTCCATTGAAATGATTGCTCTATAAATATACGAAAAATCTCATCATCATCATCATCATTATCGACCCATATTCGGCTCACTGCTGAGCTTCAGTCTCCTCTCTGAATGAGAGGGTTTAGGCCAATAGTCCACCACGCTGGCCCAATGCGGATTGGCAGACTTCACACACGCAGAGAATTAAGAAAATTCTGTGGTATGCAGGTTTCCTCACGATGTTTTCCTTCACCGTTTGAGACGTGATATTTAATTTCTTAAAATGCACACAACTGAAGTTGGAAGAGAAAGAGTTGCCCCGAACAGGATTTGAACCCACACCCTCCGGAATCATGGCAGAGGTCATATCCACTGGGCTATCACGGCTACAAAAATGTCAAAGAAGTTATTAAATATATAGACAGGTATATAATAAATAGGGTTAATATTTCAGTGCTGGACATTCCATCAGTAAAAGCTGTGACTCATTAGTTACCCGAAAACAAATGAACGTAGGCTGTTGTATATTTACTCATATACCGACTCCCTTCATGTTAGGTACTTAGAGGGAAATATTACGATTTACCAGTGTTCCATCCCAGCGACTATACTGCTGAGCGGATTTTGATGACATTTATTTATCGACTATCCGACGTTTCGCGGTTTCAACCGCGTAGTTCCCGTTCTCGTGAGAATACGGAGATAAAATATAGTATGACACTCACAAATGACGAAATGCTTATAAAAGTATACCTATAAACCTGACTTACAGTGTTGTGTATCTCAATATTAATAAATAAATGCGAAAGATCATTCATCACGAAATCTCAAAAACAACTTGGCGTACAAAGATGAAATTGGGCAGGGAGGTAGTTTATAGATAGTAGAGGTCCGCTAAGAACGGATTTTGCGAGAGGGCTGGGTTAAGTAGGTCTAAGGGCGAGCGAAGTCGCGTGCGTCCGCTATAAGTGAAATTGAATGGCTATTTCAATGCTGTATTTGCTACTTAGGTATAGCAGCTTGTGTGTAAAATATATATATTTCAAGAACTTGTTTATCTATTTGGTTCCCAGAAGTCAGTTTCAGTTTGGGTGGTTTTTACATGAAACGTACTTGAAATGCTTTTAATTAAAAATACATTAACTTTTAACTACCTGAATCCTAAATAAATATTTTATAAAAAAAGTTCTACACCGCGTCTCTCTGTCTGTTAGCGGTATACTTGAAAAGTACTGAATGGATTTTTACGCAGTTTTCACCAATAGATATAATTGGTAAGGTTAAGGTATATAATTTATCGAGATTCTTTGTAACTTGATTAAAACATGACTACAATAAAAATGTCGGAAAATTTAAACCTCCTGGGAGTTTTTATTGAAAACTTGTAATTGGCTATAATCTGTTTTCTATGTTGTTACTTTGTATTTAGCTGTAAGTTTTCCTTTCTAAATAAATAAATAAATAAAACGCTGCCTTTGAGATTCGCGAGCGTGGTCGCGGTTTACTAGTCCAAAATGAAACCTAGTTAGACTAAATAATCATAATTAACCTAAATACTACTGCGAACTCGTAGCTAGTTTGTGGCAATTTAAATAAAGCCTTCCGTCCGACAAATTCAATTCGACACTGCACATGCACAGTCTAAAGCCGATTACGAGTACACTGTGGCAAAGCTCTAAATGGGCCAAAATTCATCAGCTGAATTCGGAATACCAGGAAGTTAAACCTAAAGGATAATGGACACCGGCCTATACAACGTTGGCCCAGGGAACCCAGGCATACCCCCCGTATAAAAGAATATGGAGATGATAAATTGATGTATAAATAAGGATCTAGTTAAATGCTTGGCTTAATAAAAGTATGTTTCTTGAAGAAAAATACAATTTTTTATCACTCTTCTAGGTAAAATCTAGGCAAAATGGTCGCCGGTGTACCAAAGCGGCCAAGTTGAAGTTGAAGCTGTATTATTATTTTTATTGTATTACAAAACAATTCCATAAGTTGCTTTAAAACGGCTCAAACGAACGCGACTACGCGACTATCACTGACAACCTTTCAGGGTCTGAATTATGAGCATGTATCCATGATAAAACTTTTTAATGAATGTTGTCAGCTAATGAAAAAATTACATTTTATAAAATTAATTCGAAAAGAAAAAAAAATCGAATTCGGTTCGGGGCATGCAAATTTTAACAAATATTACATGACTCATATGGTGAAGGAAAATCATCGGGAGGAAAATATCTACAAGAAGTTGAGAACTTACAATTTTAATAATTCAAAATTGCAAATTCACAACAATTGTAACAAATTGAAGTTTTAGCACCAAAAGACGTCGGGCTCAAAAGCTTCGCCCAAAACACTAAATAACTTCTACCTTTGATTATTTATGTACTCACTTTACCTTTGATTAGTTATGTACCTACTTTTGTAATAACTTTAAAGTGCTTTTACCAACCAGTTTGTCTCGTTAGTCCAATCTAACTACTAAACTATCGAGGTAAACTGGTTGGTAAACTTTGGATAAACAACGTATTAGGCAAATGGTATAACATCCCGAAACGTACTCATATATTTCGATCTTATAAACACAAATCTGTGTATAAAATAATTAATTTACTAAAAATAGCCTATATATCACGATGTCATTAAAAGCTGATAGTGAATATTATGACCCTACGCCCATCAACACGTATTGGAGCCCGGAGTTGGAAAGTTACAGTTCGTTTCATGTAGGATGGTGCGGGTGACAGTTCTTTCACTCTTGAAAGTTTGCCGCGATTCACAATAATAGTAGGTACGTATTATTAACGTCATACAGGGAACGGTCACCGTACCCATGCTATCTGAAACACACTTTAGTGTTACACACTCATGCCTTGTAGAGCACCTTAGACCGTCGCGTCGGCCCGGTCGTCATTAACAGCTAATAGTGAATATTATCACCCTACGCCCATCAACACGTATTGGAGCAGCGTGGTGGGCCTAAGCTCTATATCCCAATGATATAGAGCTTATTAGACTGTGGTTAAAATCCACGTCCTGATTACCTAAGATAATACAGATCTCGTCTTCACCGACGAAGACACGTGTTCTTGGCGGTCGTGCCCCGCACGTGATCGTCTACTACTATTGTTGATATTAATTGACTGATCAGAATGGTGCCCACTTCATACTTATTAATATTAGTTAAGAAAAGCGAAAATACTTGCGAAAAAAAAAGCGAAAAAATTGACACTGACAGACACCTTAATTTTATTTATATGTAGATTGTAGGTATTCTGCAATAGAAATATTTCTTGATTAAGTATATATAAAAAAAAGTCTCGATGTAGAAATTTGTACACCCGAAACAATTATTATTATGATTGTATAATATTTATACATATATCTGTTAATTAATACCGTATCAGGCGAAAACAAATTTTAATTATTATAAAAATATATTATTATAAATAGTACCTACCTAATATTAAAAATAATAGGCCTGTTTCATCCGATATTTTGTTCATGTAAAATAAGTGAATTGTATTATTACAAGTGAAAACAGCGTACTTTTTACCCATTTAAACCAATTTAGTAGAGTGAATTTCTTTCACAAATTATAGCATTACACTTATTAGTAGTATTATTATTATAACTAAACACAAAAATATTATAAAGACACTATGACATACCTCGAAAATTTTGTATAAAATTCTGCACGATTATTCACATTATGCACATAACTAACTAGTAGAATTCCACAAACTTTTTACAAAAGTTTATGCGTCGTTATTATAAAAATATTTACATTATCTCCACACGTGTACATGTCACACTCAACATATCAAAAAGCTTTTACTTTCACTTCATTATTCACTCGTTTATACATTTGCATCTGCATAAGCTTTCCCGGAAAATTCGGAAAACGCGGGAGACGTGCGAACAGCGCGCGGTCCGTTGTAGACTTACTAGCTACGTACAAACGTAGGAAGAAATGGCGCGCTAAACTTGCAAGCATATAAGCGAACAAAACACTTACAATTAACCGCTTAGTACCTAATATTTACTGTTTAATTGTAACCATAATAACAAAAAACCAAGTAAAACAACAGTACGAAGAGAGTTATACAAATGGCGGCTTTATCTTAGACAACCTTTTGTTTAGGAAAATGTAGATACTTGTAGTTTTACATTTTCCAAAACGAAAGGTTGTTTTGTGTAATGTTGTACTTTTATTTCACCTTTTCATACATAAATTAAAATAAGTTTATTTAATTATTATTAAAACTACGTACCTATATATATTATCTACCTGAAAGTATTATATTAACTACATAATATTATAAAAATTAAAAAAGCAAATACACTTTTAAATTATATCTACCGACTTAAGCGTTGTAGAATTCGTCCGAATAGATGTTCATTGGTAAGGTGCCCAGAAGGCTGGCAGTATTGCCACGTTGTATGGCAATACTGATTTTCTGACCTAAACATAGGCCAGCCTTCTGGTCACGGGAGGCGTCGATTAATCGCTTTAAAAAGAAAGCGAGTACTCGGACCCCACGGTCCTAGAGTGTTGACCGCAATTGGCTCAAATATGTAATCTCCGAGATATATATATATTATATTTGTTGTTGTATAGCATAGTTGTTATAAGTTCTATGTAACTAATGTTGGAAACATTTCAATCAAGCCTTGATTCTGTAGCGTGTGGAAAAGGTATTTTGCAGACAGTGCGAGTAGATACTTGGCAAAAGCTGAAAGTAATGTGTCGAAGCCGCCCGTCGATATTAAATTACAAACGATACACAATTCTTTAGAAATAGGGATTGATCATGCTTAGGTATATTGTGCTTTGAAGTGACTACGGAAGTACCTATAAACTTTTTCTCTCGCCTCAAACCAAACGATCTAGGGCGAGCGCCAAGTTTTTACTGATCAATTCATTTTCTTTCATCCATTTTCCTTTGTATGTGAACTTCCTTTTCTTAACGTATTATAAAACAAAGTCACTGTCCGCCGTCTGTACGCTTGTGTCTTCGACTCATGAGGTTCTAGGTTCGATTCCTGTAATACTGGACTCTTCTCTCTTATTATAAGTTTTCAGTGTAAATTCTTAGCCTGGTGTTGGGTAGTCCCGGTCATAGTTCCGCCGGCCATAGTCCCGGTCATCTGATGGTCAAACATTATTAACATGCTCGCCAACCCGCAAAGCAGCAGCAGGGTGGGCTGTTAAAATAGACTCTCTATACTAATATTATAAAAAGGAAAGATTTGAATGTTTGTTTGTTTACATTGAATAGGCTCTGAAAATACGGGACCTATTTGAAAACATCTTTCACTGTTGGGAACCAACATTATCCCCTAATACTATAGGCTATATTTTATCCCTTATTCCTACGGGAATGGGAACCACGCAAGTGATCCCGCGCGGCGTCTGCTATTAGATGATAAGACTAGACTATACCTACTTTGGTAACAGTTAGCGTCAGTATCAGTAGGAATTTAGGCAGAAGGTGTGCAATTTTACCTAAAAACTCATCTAATACGGCGCCAAAGTTCTGGTCCACTCTAAAATTCCAACACGTCAAACTGCGAACCAACATGTTACAATCCCACTGGGATATGTTTTTGTATGCGCAGCCGAGCAATTTGCCTCGTGTTCGGAGCGGACCCGAATCTTGGTGCAAACTTTATCTAAGTTACCCGGTGTGCTACCAGTGGCGTAGCGTGCCGTGGAGGAGCCCAAGGTAAAGATTTCATACAAAAGAAACAAAAATGCTCGCTTAATGAAGATTTTTTTTTGATTGTGTAAGTGTCGTAGACTTTTTACGGGACCTCAGTAGCGTCACCGGGGGGTTTGGGCGAGTGCAGAAGCATCGCCAGAAGCAGAGTAGATGGGCGGAACGACTCCCTAAGGGCATCTCCTCTGAGACTCGGACTTCGGCTTAGAGGTCCGTTCGGGAAGGGTGTTTTAGCCTGAGTGTATCAGTCCGTTCGCCCCCAAGATCGTGAGTTAAAAAGCCCACGTCTGGGTGACGTCAGATATCGGGGACCTCGTCTTCGCCGGCGAAGACGCTGTGTATGATGAAGATATGACAGTGACTTAACCTACACATATGTACGACGTTTGCGCTTTTAGACTGCACGCTTTTTGAATTTTGTCATTTCTGATGTGTTTCTATAGGTACTTTTTATATGATTTTTTTCCGAGAAGCACTAGATTAACTAACACACGTAAGGGCCCCTGTAGTCCGAGGGCTGTATTATTGATACGGCTGATACAGCTGTAGCTACTCCCCTGTTCCCTATCATAGCTGCCTATCACCTAATAAAATTAATATATCCAGACAAAACTTACGTTATCTTGTGAAACTAGATCTTGTCTTAGGAAGATGAATTGGGCAACTGTATATATCTTTGGCTAATAATAAATGGGATTATACGCATTGTATAGATATAGTATAGTGTAATATCTACGAGCACAAGTAACTCATTTTAATTAATAAATAAAATTACCTACTTACTTATTTACTCGAGAATGGCTTTTCTGTGGGGTCTTAAAGCAAACAAAACAAAAGATTTGTGATTTCGTTTGTTTTGTTTGCTTTAAGACTCAAAGGAAAAGCCATAAATATTAATAAAGTCATATTTATTATAGTGTTTTTCAGATAGCATGGGTTCGTTTCGCTCTTGAAAGTTTGCCGCGATTCACGGTATTAGGACGTATTTTGAACATCATAAGGCAACTGTCACCGTACTCATGCTATCTGAAAAACACTTTAACGGGCTAACGTACGGAATCAATATTAATTATTATTATCATATACTTACTTTTTATTATTCTTTACTAGTTAACCCTCGACTACAGTCTCACTTGTTGGTTGTTGCAATCCAAGATGGAAGCGGGCTATCTTGTTAGAAGGAGGATGAAAATCCTCACCCCTTTCGGTTTCTACACGACATCGCACCGGAACGCTAAATCGCTTGGCGGTACGTACGCCTGTGCCGGTAGGGTGGTAACTAGCCACGGCCGAAGCCAAAGCCAGCCAAAGCAGTCGTCAGTCGTCGTGGCAACGTGGTGCTTGTGTAAATGAACCCTTATAATGTAAAATGTTTATTTACGCATAGCTTGTAGTGTCTATGAGTTGCATACAAGCATAAATACGTAAAAAATATAAATTAAATCAATTTATATCGAGGTTCGATCAAAGACCAATGTAATCTAAAGGCATCTCTACCAATTTTAGAAAACGAAAGAGTTTGTGCGTTTATTTAAATAAACACGTTAATCTCTGGAACTACCCGTCTGATGGTAAAAAAAAAATAACAGTCAGATTTATGAATAGTAACAGAAGCTATAAACGCGAGTAAAATTGCGGAGCACAAAAGTAAGTAAATATGTTTATTCGCGTCATCGTCCATGTTGAA
This sequence comes from Bicyclus anynana, assembly GCF_947172395.1. Taxonomy (NCBI): domain Eukaryota; kingdom Metazoa; phylum Arthropoda; class Insecta; order Lepidoptera; family Nymphalidae; genus Bicyclus; species Bicyclus anynana. The sequence goes on from NC_069094.1 coordinate 6,195,330, forward strand.
TTATATTTAATTTTAGACGCAAACACATAAAGTTAAACACATAAACATTACAAATGTGAATTTGTAATATTAGTAGGATAATTACTGTACTAATCTGTTTTGCATATACACTTGATAGCTTAGCCTTGAGCTGGCTCTCCCTAAATGATCAAACAAAATTAATTTAATTGCCTTGTAGGCGGCTCATTAAATGGAGCGTCATAATCTCTTTGATTTAGTAGGTACCTACATAATATACTTGCACTCGTATTACGTACTATTCAACATACAGAAACTGCTTCAGGTTGCTTCATATAATATATCATAACAATCAAGGAAACTTAATACCATTCGATGTTAAATATACTAAGCATTATAAGCATCACAAACATTGGTGTATAAATGATCAAGCTTTCAGTTCTAAATTTAAAAGTTGACAGTGAACAGTAACAATCTTCTATAACCGCATCACTGTAGTACACTTTCAAATCTTCCACAACTTCTTCAATAAATTTATCTTTGTCTAAGACTTGTAAATAACCGTCATTCAATTTTTTTTCATCTGATATTGAGTTGTCTTCTTTGTAATCTATAAAATATATGGTTTTAGCTTTCTCTGGTAGGACTGCTTTATTTTTTTTACTTTTATTTTTATGACTTTTTGTAGTTTTCAAGTTCTCTTCTTCTGAATATTCATTATCTGAATATGCATTTTCATTTTTATCGTCTTCGAAATATATGTTATCAACAGAAGGTTTTTTATTTTGCTTGTGTTTGTGATTTGGTAACTTTAGTTCGTCGATAACATTAGTATGGTAATATATAACTGACGAATCTGTTGTATATCCTAAAAACAATGTTGAATAAGCGTAATACGGATAGTAAGTTAAAGGCATTACGTTTCTTGTACATTGAAGGCTTTCAGTAACAATATTTTCGGTTTGAGTACAGGTATCTTTCCTGTGTTCTGAACATCGAGAACTACATGTCGTATGATGATTAGTTTTCATACAGGAACACAAGCGTTTAGCGTGTTGATGACTGATTGTGCTTTCTAAAGGATGAACTGTTACGCCAGAAAAACTTCTGACACCAAGAACTTTGTTTTTTATATTTAAATTTAATTTAGTTTTATCATCATCGTAGTCACTCTTGTACTTTTTGGATTTTGTATTGCTTTGAACATTGGTAATACGCAAGTGTGATTCTTCTGTCATACTTTCTTTTTCATTTTTAATCTCTAACTGAGTAAAAGGTTTGTTAATAGGCCACCGTTGTTTTAGTTCAAGTGTCGGTGTTGGTATACTATTTTTAAAAGTAAGGTATATTGGTGACATATTGGTTTCATTATTTTGATATATCTGCTGTTTTATAGATAGCATTTCGTTGGACAACATTTTGTCGAAAATGTTAGATTTCAAATTTGGTGATTCGTTAGGATTTTGAATAATATGTAACAGTGACTTGTGTTTCGCCATTACTGATCCACTCTCTGTTACAGTATCTAGAAATAAAAATATTTATAAAGCAGATCACATAAATAATTTAGAACACTAATCGAAGACAATCGAGTCAAATACAATACCGTTAAAACTAGAATTTACTTCATTTTCATTTTTAACATAATTTTTACTGTGTAAACTGAAACCATTGACTTCCAAAGCACGATATAAAAAACTGGAGACTGTAATAATGAAAATAAATAACATAACCACAACTTATTGTTCCGTCCATTTTAATTAATTTATGCGATTGTTGTCAGTCAAGTGCAAACTGATCAAATAGGCCATGCTGTCGATTATTTTTGTAATGTCATTGAACAGTCGTCTATTTTAATTACAGTTTATTATGATAAAGATAAAATTTTCCGTTTTAGTGATATTATTTTTAGATCCATCCGTTTGTTTGACAAAATATTGTGATATATGTCCGGAACACACATTATGCAAATATGCGGTACGTATACTGACTATTCTAAAATATTTTACTTGTTTGACTTCGATTTTATTATTCTCGATGTAAACAAAGAATATGAGTGTCTACTAAAATATGTTACCTAATTCTTCTTAATACTCATTGTAAGATAAGAAGAATATAAAAAAGTGTACCTACCACAGTAGTTATGCCTTTTGAATTCAAAAAACGAGATATTTTTCTCCATAAGTAAGTAGGCGGCACAAGGTAAACTCTTACAGTAAGAAGACGCCGTACTTCAAGGGAATATTTTATAACGTGAAAGCATTAATTTCACGCAGACGTTTTATACAAATACGAAATCGTCATGTTTTTATGCTAAACTCTGCGTCTGTAATAACTGTCACGAAATACAATTTAACTTTATTTATCTGAGGTACTTATCTTATTATCTTCTGTTTCTATTCGTGTACTGTGACGGCCAATTGGTGTAGTGGAAAATGACCCTGCCTTTTGGATCCAACATTGTGGATTCGATTCCTACAATTGGTAAAATGTTTGTGTGAAGAATGAAGACGTTTGCATGAGGGCATATAGGGGAGATGTAGATGTTGGCATGGATGACTCTTTGCAACGAAAACGACTAAAACAATGAAACATCATTGTATAGAAACAGTTTTTATAAACGCATTAGATCGTTGATCTAACACTTTGACAGAGGGGTCTATATCTAATTAGTCAAGGGTCTACTATATTAATATATTTCTACTTTATGAAGGTTTTACCATATATTCTTATATACCAAAAAGACCAGGCGAATCGTTGAGTGAGTGTGTATATTATGATTACCGAATGAAGATGACGATGAGAATGCGGTCCACACATTATGCACACTTAATTCCTCACAGCGCATAGTTTATTAGGAAAAGAATTACTATCCATCGTCACCCAGAGGTAATAAGTCAAACAATAAAATAGATTAATGTTTCAGGTGTCTGGTCCAAGTCCTCAATGTGTGGGATATGACACGAACGCATTTCTTACAGAAGATGATATTGGTGCTATTCTTGACAAAATAAATGACCGCAGACACTTTATTGCAACTGGACGTTCAAGATTCCTCCCCGCTGCGGCTAACATGAAAAAGATTGTTAGTTTCAAGATAACAAATTAACGAAACCTTATTAGAACACATTGCGAAGTCAACAGATAATTCAGAAAACAACGTCCATTTTAAAAGATTTTGTTTAACTTGCAATGTATGTATGTATGTTAAGGTAGATTCTTTGATTGAACTCAATTTTGAAGTAAACATCTTCAACCGATTGAGCTAAAATTTGGTATACACGTTAAGTTTAGATGACAATGCACGATATATTATATGACGTCATTCTAAATACAATATGGTGAACCACCCAAGATGACGGAATAGTTAATTTTAATACATTTCTACAACATGGGTATCAAATGACATGCCTTATTATGAGTATCTTGAAAATATGAACAGACTCAGAGACCTAGCCTCCGATAACTAAAAAATAAAAAAATAAATAAAAGCAAAAACTTTGTTAAAAAAAGCTTTTATTTAAACGGTCTAAAAAGTAGAAAAGAATTTTTCTTTAAATTTTTAAATATCAACTTATAACCTCATTGTATACAATTTATATGATAATAGGTTAATCTAAGATTAATATAGATAGCTCTCACGATAGTTTAAATGATAAAATATAAAATGAAAAATACAATTTTTTTTTTATTCTTTTACAAGTTAAACCTTGAGTGCAATCTCTGCTGATGGTAAGTGATGATGCAATCTAGGATGGAAGCAGGCTAACTTTTTAGGCGTAGGATGAAAATCCACATCCATTTCGGTTTCACAAGACAACGTACCGGAACGCTAAATCGCCAATTTGCCAACTAGCCTCCGTGGCGCAGTGGTATGCGCGGTGGATTTACAAGACGGAGGTCCTGGGTTCGATCCCTGGCTGGGCAGATTGAGATTTTCTTAATTTGTCCAGGTCTGGCTGGTGGGAGGCTTCGGCCGTGGCTAGTTACCACCCTACCGGCAAAGACGTACCGCCAAGCGATTTAGCGTTCCGGTACGATGCCGTGTAGAAACCGAAAGGGGTGTGGATTTTCATCCTCCTCCTAACAAGTTAGCCCGCTTCCATCTTAGACTGCATCATCACTTACCATCAGGTGAGATTGTAGTCAAGGGCTAACTTGTAAAGAATAAAAAAAAAAAAAACTAGCCTTGACCAGCCAGACCTGGTCCAGCCGGTGATCGGACCCAGGACCTCCGCCTTGTAAATCCACCGCGGATACAAAAGCAACAAAAAGTGAACATACAAAAGCCTTACTCGTTCATACAATTGCACAATTCGTCCGACACTAATGTATCAATTTACAATTCACACAGCTCTTACAGGGCGTAATCCGTTAATGGAAGTAAAAATTAATACTTCCACTATCTGGTACGGGAATAAAAGAGAGAATTAATCATTAGATAATCATTAGTCATTAGTTTTTTTTTTTTTTTTTTAATAATATTTGCCTTATCTTTTATAATATGACCAATATTCCCATTCCCCTCCAACTAGTCGAGAAAGACTGTTTTAGGAGTGGGTACGACAATAGACCAACGGGGCGAGGACTTTATAGATGCAAAAATACACTGCCTACCATGATGACTCAGTATCTATCACTTTAATATTATAAAGCTGAAGAGTTTGTTTGTTCGAACGCGCTTATGTCAGGAACTACAGGTCTGATTTGAAAAATTTTTTCAGTATTAAATAGCCCATTTATTGAGGAAGGCTATATTTTATCCCCGTATTCCTATGGGAACAGGAACCACACGGTTGAAACCGCGCGGCGTATACTAGTAAATCTATATTAAATAAGGAATGTTTCATTAAGGCCTACCCGGATATACGAAGTATTGTGTCTAGTGATACTGACTGCGAGTTAATCTACAATAGTCTGCTTGTAGTTGATCTTTTTTTTTAATTTATCTAATAGGTAGATAGGTGATACCTGAACTATATCTATCTTTGGTATGTAAGGTACTTTATTAGACTGACTTAAGCGTTCTTACTTTTCTACGTCTTATTTTTACGTCATCCATTAAACAGATGGGTGAAGGTCGTTTCTAATTCGTATCATCCACTGTTACATCTTATCATGGTCGTTAATAAATTTAACATAAACTCTCCACTCTTCTACAAGGTGGATGTGGTCCGTTAAATTGGTTAATAATGATGTTGATGAATTCGTAAGTTGATGAATTCCTCACTCTAAAATATCGTTATTTTTATATTTTTTCAAAGGTGTGGTCCAAAGAACTCGCTACATTCGCCCAGCGATGGGTTGACCAATGCGACCAATCTCTAAAACCTGACAGAAAGGACAAATGCCGTGATTTGGGTAAGATGTGACTATATAATATATTCGGTATTCGGTATTTCAAGATAATTTGAGACATTCCTTTCTTTGCTTACATATACCTACGAGTACTGGGTACCTACATGTCAGCAACGAATGTCTCATTACTGAACATGCGTAACTCGTATATAAATGTAGTATTTCCAATAATTGTCAAGGCGTCAGACTACCCGATATGTGTAACTGTAAACTGCGTAATTGATTAAACTGTAAAAAGGTGATAAAAAATTATTAAAATGTGGAATTCCACGACTGCTCTGTGTTTGTTGTCAAATTAATAAGTCAAAGTCAAAATTCATTTATTTCAATTAGGCTTAGTTTACAAGCACTTTTGAAAGGTCAAGATTATGTCATAATTTAATTTAATCTAATGGTGGTAATAATAGTAGAAAACTTAAAACTAAAGTTACGAGGGTTCCAAACGCGCCTTGGTCCGAGAAGAGCCCACAACAAACTCAGCCAAGGTTTCTTTTATTGTTTACCACCATTTTACAAACTTATTAAAAACTAAGCACACAGTCGTATATTACAGTTTAACAGCAAGCTTTTTGATCATTAATATAATCATTAACACTGTAATAAGCCTTTCCCAAAAGCTTGCGTTTAATAACAAAGGTCACAAGTCGGTCACAATCATCAACAACCTATTTTTAATGGCCTACTGCAGGTCTTGTTCACTAACTTTGGTCTATTAGCCACCTAACATAATAAACATCAAATCAATAAAAAAACACCATTTTTCGTAAAGCTCATTGTTAACTAAAATCACAATACCAAACACACTGGTTATGTTTTTGATCAGTTAGCAATGAATAATAGAAAATACGAAGCTAGTTGGAAGTTTTTGTGTATATATGTATACTGAAAGTTAGAGCAAGGGCCCAGCTATTTATAAACAAGGATTAAAATTCTTCTTTAAAGTAAAGTGGATCTATTCGCTACCGTTGCCGTGCGTATTGTTATAATATTTGACTATTTATAACGATCATTATCATATGTTAATAATAATAACCAGGATTTTAACGTGCTCCCCGAGGCACGGAGACATCATCAACTTCGATACACTCAAATTCCATAGCCCGACCCAGGACTCGAACATAATCATAACATTTTGTAATTTTCGCACAATTCTTTGCATGTAAAACTGAACTGTACATGTTTGTACAGTTTTAGTGGCATTGGCATATTTGAAGATTCTTTACCTACTTACAATAAAACTTTGGTACAATTCTGTACTTTGAAGCCAAAAATATGTTTTTTAAATTTACGTGTCTTTAATTTGCATCGATGTCGATATTAGTCCAGGATCCGGGGATAATTTTTTAAATTGATTAATCAATTATCAAGTTACTTTTCCGTGAGTAATTTCATTTTGTTGAATTTTGCTGATCTCCCTTTCTCCCAACTTATATGAAGTACTTACCAGAAATCAAGAATTTTCGTAAATGTAAAAGTTGAGCGTTTCATCAAGATGAAACTATTCACGGGAAATTAAACTTGATAATGATAGCGTATTCAATTGTAAAAATGCTCGGGACCTGGTATATATGGACTATTAGTTAATTCTGAAATCGTGCATTTCTTTACTGTAGGACGCCGACATTTTTTACCCCATAAATCACGGTTCTTTTGGGAGAGGGGTTACAAATCAAAATGTCTACTTTGATATAAATCATTAACGCGTAATCTCTTTCATTCCTTTTTTGGAACGAATCAAAGTACTTAGCTTAGATTAAATATTGTCACGCGAGTTTTTCAAGGTATCTGTTTTGTTATTTGACAGTTCCAAGCAGACGAAATCGTAGGCAATCGCATTATATAAAATCTCATTACAGATGATTCAGAAGTGGGACAGAGCATTGTGACAATAACAGGTTCATCGAGCTATGAGAAACTCCGTGTTCAAAGCATGGTGGAAGTTTGGTTTATGGAATCCATGGACTACACCGGCAGTGTGACGTATTATAACCAGTACGCATACAATATGATCATCATCATCATAATCATATCAGCCGGATCTACAAGACATAGTCCTTTTGTAGGGACTTCCAAACATCGCGATCCTGAGCCGACTGCATCTAGCGAATCCTTTCGACTATTTATGTCGTCAGTCCACCTGGTGGGGTCGACCAACACTGCGCTTGCTGGTGCGGGGTCGGTCCATTGCCCCTTCAGCTTGGCGACTCGTTGAGCTATGTCAGTGACTTTGGTTTTTCTACGGATCTCCTCATATTTGATTCGATCATGCAGATACACTCCGACCTTAGCTTTGTTCCAACACCTGTGTCTGTGTCTACTGAGTTTTAGAATGAAATATGATATCGTAACGAAATTGTAATTATGTGAAAGTTTGTATGTTTGGATGTTTGTTATTGAATCACGCAAAAACGGGTGAATGATTTAGATCAAAAGTACACTGATAGTTTACATAACTATACGAAAAACGCCGTTATAGACCAATTTTGAAGTCTTTGTGATTCGTCGTTATCAACCCATATTCGGTTCACTGCTGAGCTCTAGTCTCTAGGTTAGGCTAATAGTCCACCACGCTGACCCAATGCGGATTAGCAGACTTCACACACGCAGAACCAAGAAAATTCTCTGGTATGCAGGTTTCCTCACAATGTTTTTCCTTCACCGTTTGAGACACGTGATATTTATTAACTGAAAAATTGGAGATGCATGCCCCAGACTGGATTTGAACCCACACCCTCTGGAATCGGAGGCAGAGGTCACATCCACTGGGCTATCACGGCCATAGGCCAGCAGGCAACCTTCTCAACTGCAATCGAGACCAATACAAACGAGAGGAATCCAGTCGAAACTATACATTAACAATATTCATGTAATATTTGGACAAGCTTTAAATTCGCGGCAACAAAGTGCTGGAATGATTTGCCTCCTCCTCTTCGTAATTTAAAAATATCCAAGACCACTTTTAAAACCAAATTTCGAAAACATTATCTTTTAATTCAAAACATATAAGTAATGGGTCCTTTGTTTTGTTTAATTTATTATAATATTTATTTACCAAATTATTATGTTATCATTTATTTATTGTATTATTATTTATAATTGGCTTATTTTTACCACTTGTTTCTACTAGTAATATTTTTGTATTTAATTTACGTATCTGTCTTCTTTTAATATTTGTCGATGTTTGTTAGAGGCGCTCCGCACGTCTCGATACCGTCCAAACGTCACCTTAATGGCTCCACGGAAGATCAGCGCGGTATCCTTACGGACACTGCAATATGCTGAGTGGTGACCCTTTTAGGATCACATCATGCAAGTTGCAATGTATTTTAATTTATTGTTTTTTTTTTCTCTCTTTTCTTTGTATGATGTGTATTCTAAATAAACTTTTCTTTCTTTCTTTCTATTTGTTTGAGTCGTGATAGCCCAGTGGATATGTCCTCTGTCTCCGATTCCGGAGGGTGTGGGTTCGAATCCGGTCCGGGGCATGCACCTCCAACTTTTCAGTTGTGTGCATTTTAAGAAATTAAATATCACGTGTCTCGAACGGTGAAGGAAAACATCGTGAGGAAACCTGCACACCAGAAAATTTCTTAATTCTCTGCGTGTGTGAAGTCTGCCAATCCGCATTGGGCCAGCGTGGTGGACTATTGGCCAAAACCCTCTCATTCTGAGAGGAGACTCGAGCTCAGCAGTGAGCCGTATATGGGTTGATAACGACGATTTGTTTATACTAGTCAGTCTAAAATTAAATTTGCTACATTTCAGGTCTCGGGAACAGAAGACTAATTACTTTACACAATTAATATGGGCTGACACGGATAAAGTCGGTTGTGGAAAAGCAAGATTTTTTGTGAGTAAATATTTTTAGGCGTCCCAAGCGTGAATTCGAAAATTGGCCACCAAACTTGCTAGAAGAACATAAACTTTTCCACCTTGAATTATTTTAACTTGAAATTAGATTTATTTGACCGCGACTTTGAACGGTTTGTTTGTATCCCTCGGGGAAAGTACGTTTTTCCTTGATGAATTCCTGTGTTATTTTCTGTTCCGTTTACAATATTATGTAGAATGTAGATTCTATGTGAAATCCCATCCTTCTAATATTATAAACGCAAAAGATTGTATCGATGTTTTTATGTTTGTTACTCTTTAACGCCGTTAATAAATTTGGAATGGAAATGGATTTTACTCTGGATTAACACATATGCTACTTTTTATCCCGAAAAAATACATGGTTTCCCGAGATTTGCGAAAACTGATATTTGTTACTGTTTCACGCCTCGACTACTTAACCGAATTAGCTGAAATTTGGTATTGAGATATATTATAGCATGAATTAACACATAGGCTACTTTTTATCCCGGAAAAATCCATGGTTCCCGAGGGATTTGTGAAAACTAAATTCCACGCGGACGAAGTCGCGGGCGTCCGCTAGTGATTATATAAGAGTTACAAACCCTGTGAGTAGCTTCATCTTGATGAAACCCTCAACTTTATATTTCAGAAAATTCTTGATTCTGTTTACTAACAGGGTAACTCTAATGAAAATTTCTGAGCGTAGGAATGAGAATGTACCACGCAATTTGTAGGACAATGTGGCTGTTAAGTTTTTGTTGTACAACTATTAATTAAGCCAGTAAAAATACAGCTGGTTAGTAATGATTTTTGAAAACCTCGTTATTAATACAACCTCAGAGGATGGAGTTTTATCAAAAATTATTACTAACCAGCTTTTTTTAACCAGCTATTCACGGAGAATTAACTTGACAGTAATCAATGGTACAAAAGCTTCCAGGATCATTGGCTTTTGAAATCATTATATCAATTCCTAACACAAAAGTTAGACATCTAAATGTTTTCAGGTAAAAACGGCAAAGCCTATTATAATCGACAGACTTGTGTGCAACTTTGCACCGAAGGGCAACTTGCACGGAAAGCCCGTATACACTATTGGATATGCAGCTACCCAGTGTGATGACGACATGGAACGTGACGTATTTTGGACTGGATTGTGTAGTCATCGATTACAATTAAAAGGTAAAATGTTTTTCTTCTCCCATTTCGTAATCTACTCAATACATATAAAACCTCAAACATATCAAAGCTATTCAATCCTACAGGTCGATTGGTAATGTTTATTACCACATGGGTAAACTGTGCTACAATTATTTTTTTTTAATTTTAAAATAGTTCCATGGCATTGGCATGAACTCATGCTCCAAGTTTTGATAATTCTTTTATTTCTTTTATCATGGTCGTGGACAAATTATTGTATGCTGCTACATGTAATTAGCCATTGTAGCACTCATGCACTCTATTGTGTAATACGGTTTAGCCTCATTGCATAAAAATCACTTTATTAGCTACAGTGCTCATAAATAACTATCTACAGGTTGGCACTGCAGCTAAAGATAGAAAGCGCTTACGTGTTTAAAAAATTAATTACAATTAAATATGTTGCAATATAGCTAGGCTAAAACATCGTGAAAAAACCTGCGTAACAGAGAATTTTCTTAATAATTCTCTGCGTATATGTGAAGTCTGCCAATCCGCATTGGGCCAGCGTGGTGGACTCTCATTCTGAGAGGAGACTCGAGCTCAGCAGTTAGTCGAATATGGGTTGATAATGATGATGATGATAGCTAGGCTGGTAAAGCCTGAATGCAGACATGAAAGAACAGTTGTACAACGCTTCATAATTGGAAGATTCTAGATTCTACTTCCATTCGGGTCAATTTAGGCATTTATAACCTAGGTCCCTTGTATAGTACCTACCTACTTACCTAAATGCCATGCTTAGTATTACCAGTATTACATTATGCTGAAATAGTTGTCGGTAGACCGTAGAATTATGGGCACAGGTGGGCTTATCTGCCTGTTTGTCAACAAAAAATAAATATACCTAAATTAAGCCCGAAAAAATACGCATCTCGAATACTAAACTTCAGCTATAAATTATGAAGATGCTAAGCCCGTTGTTCGGGCTTTGTGGAATAAACAAAGGAATATACAGGGTGTCCCGTAATTAATGGATAAAACAGAAGTGGGAGATACACCACTTAATGATCTAAAACTAATTTGATTCGTTTTTAAAAAAATATTAGGGTGACCAATCTTTACATTTTTTTCGGATTTTTAATTTTTTTTATCTTGAATCAGTTTTTTTTAATACTGTAGCTGCTATAATTCATTGATTACTGTTAAATATTGCGGATTGAATTACTAATGTAGATACTATGATACTATTTTTATAAATATATAAAATATAATAATAATTATTTTTCATTAAGCCAGAATTAAAAATAACGTCCTGTCAAAAAAAAAAAACACCGAAGTGGACCATTATTTTAAAAACTTATACATTTATCGGGGTATGTAAATTAATTTTTAAAGAAGCGGCATTCCTGCCTAAATACCAATAAAAAACATGCGACATACCTACCATTAGATAGGATTTTTATGTACTGTTAATAATAAGGTCAAAAGTTCCTAATTACTGTGTGGAAAAAGTTATAGCTCGAAAAAGAACAACAATATTTTTCTTTAAAACGACTTAAAATGGTTTAACAAGCTTTACGTTATGTTTCGGTTACTGGCAAAAATATCAACCTGTTAAATATAAAAAACATATGGGAAGTGCTGATTTTTAATAAAGGAAGGTTGAAAAATACAATTAAACTACTTTAAGATTGTATGTGGGAACATTACGACAGTCGACAATGGAAAAGAAAATACCGCATGTTTGTTCTTCGTTAGATATTTACTGGTGTAGGTACTTTATATTTTATTCCGATTGGGAAGAAACTTTGGAGATTAAATATGCTGGTGGTGTAGGTATGCGCGCCTCGGGTATTCACGTGTAAAAGTAGGTAGGTTACCTATGTACTACGTAGGTAGGTCCACCTGATTCTTTCGGCAAAACACATATCTAGTATTGCAACGCATACCGCGTTTCCGGTAGGCAGTAATACCTTATTGTTATTATCGATGCTTTCAAACATTTTCTAAATATGGTAATCGCATAATTTCTCATCAACATCTTTTCTATCTTTATTACTTTACTAATATTACAAAAAAGGTAAAGTTTGTAGTATTATAGAGGGTTATCTCTAGATCTTCTGAACCGAATTAGAAGATTGTTGTACCACTAAAAAGCCACGTTATTTGTGAGTGTCCTATGCTATATTTTATCACCGTATTCTTAAGGCAATGCGGTAAAAACCAACGATTTTATACGTGAAAAAAAAACATACAGCCGAACATAGAACCTCCGCTTTTTTAAAATCGGTTAAAAACGCAGAAGGCTTTTTTATTTCATTCAAATCCATTTTCAATTGCGATTTTGTTTTTTTTGACAGAAATTAACAGCCAATATATAGTATACTTAAGCGAATTTACAAACTAATTAATGCAATAATAAAGTCTAGCTAGATAGTAGGTGCTATTATGTAAGTTTAGGTAAAATTTTCATAAAACACAATTCAACTTTAAACATTCGTAAAGTTTGTCTGTACTTCATAATATGAATATAAATAGATGCTAAGTAGGTAGGTATTCCTGCTTGGTTTTAGGTGTCTAGGTAGGTAACCTAGACACCCCAAAGTCTAGTAATAATATAAAATCCATAAAAGACAGGTGCTATAAAATGCCGCACTACGTTTTTATGGATGCCTCTATCTTTGCGAATAGCAATGAATATGCCGTATGGAAAAACTAATATTGGAAATGTGAAAATACAAATGAATGTGCGAGAACACAGTGTAATGTCTATTTTTATAGCATCGTCCGTGAAAGATGTGATGGATTTATTATAGAGACATGTAAAAGAAAAATGCGTTTATGTAGAAAGGATCCCAGACCGGTGAAGGCAACTAAAAATTATTATAAAGGGCTTGTATTTCAAGAAATTTTGAAGATCTATGGTCGGCCCCTTTGGTGGACACCCCTTTTGGTTTTTACACGGCATCTTACCGGAACGCTAAATTGCTTGGCGGTACGTCTTTGTCGGTAGGGTCGTGGTAACTAGCCACGGCCGAAGCCTCCCACCAGCCAGACCTGGACTAATTAAAAAAATCTCAATCTGCCCAGCCGGGGATCGAACCCAGGACCTCCGTTTTGTAAATCCACCGTGTATACCACTGCGCCGCTGAGTTCGTAATTTCCTTTGATCATATATACGTATATTTAATCAAAGGTCATTTCATAACTTATTTATTTGAAATTATGAATTTAAAATAAATAAGTTATGAAATTGAATTGAATTTATTTATTGAATGAATTGATTCATTAATTTAAGAACAAGTTAATTCTAATTATTATTAGTAGTAAAATGACTAGTGATTTATATATACTCTAATTTTAAATTTGTTTGCTGGTTAACAGTACTCATCAAGAAAGGTTCTAGTATAGGTATAGTATTTCCTGCGTATACGAGTAGGTAAATAACCTTAGAGCAGTCGGTCATTTCTAATCTCTTTGGTTGTGTCTCTGAGGCCTAGTTCGGACTACTTTAGTATATTAGTCGAGTAGGTACGAACGATTTTTGGGCAGTAAATCCAAAAATTGTTCGTACTCGACTAAAATACTAAAGTAGTCCGAACTAGGCATAAGTGATCCTACTGTACTATGATTATGATAGTATACAGCGTATAACTGCATATTTCCACGATTGTATTTTCTGCTTACAGAAAGTCTCAGAGCGGTCTGTTCTTTCTGATCTCTCTTTGGTTGTGTCTTTGTGTGATCTAATTGAACTAAAATAATAGGAGCATAGAGACATAATTTGTATGTGTGCACAATTCTTTTAAATTCTTCTTCAGAGGACTGGTCATCTGGAGTTTTAGTGGGTTAGTTTATTATTATTATTTATTTACTTACAGATACTTCACCGACTACGAATTCACCGAGCACTAGTTTCCTTAGGATTCTTAATTTGTTTAATAATGATTCAACGAGACAAGAAAATGGGCCTATTTCTGAAAATTCAAGTAAATTAAGAAAAAACTTAAATCATAAGTTTCAAATACATCAAAACCTAAATACAGCACAGGATCTTAGAAACAACTCTTACGGTAAATTAATTTTTTTTTATAGGTAATAAACTAGCGGACGCCCACGACTTCGTCCGCGTGAAACCCTACCTACCCTAAGTATTCTATTTCCGTCTCCTGGTTCTAATGTAGCTAATTTTCTGCCAAATCGGTCCAGCAATTCTTGAGTTATAAATAATGAAACTAACACTACTTTATTTTATAATAGATATTATAATAATCTGTCTTCTTTACTATTTCGCTATTAACCGGTCTTTATAACATTGATTTCTAGACGCTGTTAAACGCAGTTATTCTTTCAACAATGAAACAATCTGGGATAGTCAGCAGCTAAATAATTCTACACATTACCATGGAGATTACATTCAAAAGCGTGAAAAGGCGCACCCAAGAGTTTCTCACGATCGTAAAAATGAATTTGATTTCTTACATCCGAAAAATATGAATGAACGTGGCCAAAGATATGACTATACATCATCACCTGCCACCCTTAATTTATATATGGATCAAGAACGAAATTACAGAAAACATAATATAGATCAAAAGTGTACCCGTAAGACAGAAATTAAACCCAGTAGCTATGAAGCAACATACTGTGACCGTTGCAATAAATTAAATAAATGTACAAGGGGTCTCAAAAACAATTATCAAAAGACAAAAGATTATGTAAAGACAACACATAAATGTGGGAATCCAGATTTTCAAACTACTAGGCTACCTTCATCACGGGACTTTTGCGCATGTAATTCATTTTCGACTGCCTTCAATCCTAATAGATGCATTTACAACACCGACTGTGACTGTATTAACGTAAATTGTCCTACTAAACCGTGCCCACATATGCTCAGAACTCTAAAGGATATCTATGATGAAAATTTAGAAAAGCAAAGGGATTTTCATTATCATGACAACATATTTTCTTATAATCAGCATACCACAAACAGGCCGATATTAAAAGACCATCAAACACATCGTATCTCGCCAGATGATAGTCCTTGGTCATCACGTCTAAAAATTTTAGACCGACGAAAACTACAACGAAATTATAGGTAAGTAAACGTATATACGTTATATATTTTTAAAATAATAACAGGTTTTTAATTGTAATGGGTTTTAGTAATCGAAAAAGAAGCGTGGCAGAAGAGGAAGAAGAAAACTTTAAGCCGTTTTGGCAAATGGACGAATACGTAAACAGAAATCAACCAAAACTAAAGTCCATGAGATATACCACATTATCTAACAAGAATAATCTAAAAAATAAAAGAACACGAAAACAACCAAAAACTACTATGAAAACCGAGTCCATTACAGTAACTTTCAAAGATCGTAGTAACAATGGAAAACGCATTACAGAAAAATATTTATCATTTGACGAACTTATGCATCTTAGAAAGCATAATGCTGAGGTTTCAGGTGGTCGACGCTATAACGATGATAAACAAATACTTAGAGAATCTAATACTTCAACACAAACTACAAGCGAAACTACGACAACTGAAAGCCCATCAACAGAAGATACACCAGAATATTCCTTTAATACGCCTTATAACCGTATGAGACACTGTACCCGCAAATTAACTTGTACATGGACTGCTGCATCCTTAACGGATAGTGCAGGTAGCATTATTCCAGGAGGGGGTGCTAATGCAGTCGGTGGCTCTCGGACCCCACCTGGCTATGTTGAAGGATGCACACGTACTTCTACATGTACGCGTGATTATATGAATAGAAATAAAATGGCGACTTTACCTGTTGAAACAACAAACCCCGAACCAGAACCGGGTGATGACGAAGACTATTGCGAACGTCGTTCCCTTAACAGACGTTCCAACAACAATTTAAGTACGGAAAATCACAATAAAAAAACTTCAAAACAAACTAAATCTTTATTTAATGAAAGTTTTGACAATTGCGTTTGTAATGATATAAATAACAGAACTAAACGACAAGATTATCATTACAATTCGTCAGTGATAAGAAATAAAAATCTAAAAAGAGAATCTGGAAATCACATGAAGTATGAATCTAATTTATTATCATACGGCGATTTGTACTATTACGTAGTAAATAAAATTATTGAGACGTGGAGAATTGCTAAAAAACCATATTCTCACGATAAATGTTTTTGTAATCGTATTAACAAATTAGGTTCTTGTAATCTTTTCTTAATATTTATAGTGGCTTTTAACTTTATTTATATACTTTTTTAATACAGAAAAAAATATTTATTATTTGTTTGTAACTACATATTTATTAATTGTATAAATAAAAAGTAACATGTGTAACTATGTATAACTAAAAAATAATAATAAAGTTGTATTTTAGTTTTGGAACTGTTGGTATGTTCAGAACAGAAAAACTTTTCATTTAACTTTAAAATTCTTATATCAGCTGCAAGCTGTTTTAGTAAATCGTTGTATGTTATAAAGACACCATCAATAGCATCCACCTCCACTGCATTATTATGTTCTAAGCTTCTTTTCCTCCTTTTCATTTTCTTATTGGCATAAAATCCATTCTTTTGCAAATCATTATTTTCGTATTTTTTACTCACTGAAATTATTTTTAAACATTTATTGTTATTAATCACTACTACCTTTACAACTTCACAAAGTAATAGTACCGTTGCTGTTATTCAAATCAACGCGATCCGTTATTCCACTTTCAGTCATCAAGTCTGATTCAAGAATTTCTTCTAAAAAATCTTTTGTTTCCCTATTTTTTGTTAGCTCATCAATTTCTAAAGATATTTCTGAAATATTTAAATTTTCTAAGTCATCATATACTTCAGTGGTATTGGAGTCAGGTTTTTCTTCTTCTTCTGGGAAAAAATAATGACCACTAAATTCGGTATTAGACTGTATTTCACCAAGTTCTGCCTGTATTTTAATAGGGATAACATTTGATATAATTTGCGTACGTAGATTTAAATTTTCTTCAGTTGTCGAGTATATACCTATAAAAGAAATAGTATATTAATTTCATGCAATTATATTGAATTATAAAAATATCTGCCATACGTTCATCTATGTTTTATACTGCTAATCGAGTTTTCATAGATAGATTAAGATATACGGATTCCTAAATTAAATCGTATTTCACGCAACAGAAATCACAAGCGTTCACTAGAATTTGATATAATACGTACTCACCACTATGTCTAAAAATAACAGCCTCAACTAAATCCGCAAGCAAAGTTGAATTTATATTCTGGTCTTCTGTTGGTTGACTCGTCGTGGTTGTTTCTTTTTTGCTGTAAAGTTGATTAACAATAGCAGCAACAGTTCTGTCAGTAAATGTAGAATCTGGTGTCAATGTTGTGGTCGATGATAATAACAAATCTTTTAAAGATTGATCATTTTTCAATTTGCTCTTCAATAATTCTATAAAATCATCAACTGCCAGATTATCCTTGCATGGAAGAGTTGTAGGTTTTAGATTTATTGCATGTGTCGATGAGATATCAAACAAATGAGACAGAAAATCAAAATAAGTATCATTATCGTTTACTATATCTGATGTTGTTACGTTTTGTGTTTCATTTAACTTTAAATTTGCTTTAGCTTCAGTTTTATTTAGTTGGTCTTCATTAGTTTTAACGAATCCATTTATATTGGTAAGCTCATAGGAGTATTTATATTCTGTAGTCGATTTCAATTCATCAGTAAAGTTTGTTTCATCTTTATGGACATATGAAGCTGAAATATCAGTAATGATAGAATACGTTTAAGTAACGGTAAGTCTATACGATATTTGAACAGATAACATTAAAAATTAGACTTAGATTTAAAATGGCGAAACCTGTTTCTAAGTAGGACTATTTTTTTTGTTCTCTAGAAAGTATAAAATTCCAGATGATGTTGCTCTTTTATTGCCGATTATTGAAAATATATCTTACAGCATAAAAATTGGTACTCCACGTCGCAATATCTCCCATGTGGGCATCGGGAACAAGGTATGCCGCTATTGTAAACAGATTTCCCAATAACATTACCACTGGGTGAAAAGTTGCAAATTAGTCTATAGACTGTCTTTTTTTGAACCGTAAGTGATTCCGTATTTATTTCCTGAAAAAAAAAGAGCATTTATTTAATAGTTAATTATTAATGCATTTACAGTGTAGGCTACTTACCAATCCATACCTACTATCTTAATATATAAATGCGAAAGATCATTCATCACTATATTTCGAAAAACGCTGAACGTACAAAGATGAAATTTGGCAGGGAGTCTATTTCAATGGATTTTTCAATGAACCGGATTTAAGAGGTTTAAGGGCAGACGAAGTCGCGGGCGTCCACTAGTAATATTATGAATGCATATTATCTTTTCACACTTAAGCTGGACAGGATTACAGGACAGGACAGGTCAGGAAACATTACTGAACTGATTTAGATGAAATCTGGTATAAAGATAAAATGGACCTTTAAATATAACACAGGCTACTATCCTGGAAAATTCATGATTCCCGCGGGATTTGTAAAAAACAGCATTCACGCGAACGGAGTCGCAAACGTCTGCTCGTCGATAACAAAATTTATCGTTTACCTTAAATATAACTCCTCCACATCCAACACGCGAAGATTCAGCCCATATTAGCTGTGTAAAATCGTCGTAGTGTTCCGAAGAAGTTAGTGTCGATCTAGAAAATAAACAAAAATGCCTTTAAATTATTTAAATCTACCTACTCGTTCACGCATTGGCCCAATACAAAATTACTTTTGGACTAACTGAAAATAATGAAATCAGCTTATTTTCCCTGTTGACGAATATCATTTCAGCAAAGATTCTAATAGAGTAATTTAGTAAAATATACAAGATTACAAGATAGGTACATTTTTCATTTGTGTATTGTTCTGAAATTTGTTCAAAAGTGGGCCAAATTTTGGACATCTTCTTTCACCTTTGCGCGGTTATCCAAAATATCCAAGCGGTTTTGGATATTTCGTGATGAGTGCTTTCGCTACTAAATATTTTGATTTAAAACATTCTCAAATGCGCCAAAGAGATCAACTTGCAAGTAGATAACAGACATTCCAGCCCCTATTAGCCAAGTGGCACGTCGATTCTACGGTCGCGAACGCTTCAAAAACTAGAAAAATGTACGGGAATGACAGATCTTGATCACGTGACCTTTCAATAGCAAATGTCATTCCCATACATTTTTCTAGTTATCGAAGCGTTTGCGATCGTAGAAAGAGAACCGACGTGCCACTTGGCTACAGGGGCTGTTAATTTCTCTGGACCAGACTCGTTACTAGAATTGTCGCCTACTCTTAGAACAGTTACTTACGGAGAGTATCTTTCCAGGTAAGATGCATTCATGTTTAGTAGCTCCATGTACCATAAGTCCACGATCGATGCAGCAGTTAAGCCAGGCGCATCTCCGTATATTGTACCTATGGTCTGACCCACGGAACTATTTTCTGTGTATTTAAAAAAATATTTAAGACTCTTTGACTTTTTAACAAAGAGCTCAGCAATGCCTCTGAAAAGTATGGCAAACGTACTCCATTTACTCGAAGCCCTTCAGGTCAATTTCAACCCCCTGTAACTTCGTTACGAATAAACCTAGATGCCTTTTTTATTCAATGACAAGTTAGTACTTGGCCGCGATCTCATCTGATGTTAAGTGACAGTCTAAGATGGATGCAGGCTTACTTGGAAGAGGTACAAGATAGAATACAATAAGAAACTTATGTTAACTTATCCTAATAACTATAGAAATCATGCCCACGTGGAAGGTTGACAAGAATACTGGCTGCATTTTCGCGCTGGACAGCCAGGCTGATCGCAAAAAATGAACCAGTCCTTCTGTCGAAAGTCGAGGCAACTAATCGCATTGAAATGATATAATTTGATACAAAATTATTCTACCCGTAAAATATTCTAATCGTCAGAGGTATTCTGACGATTTCTACGCAGCATCGTACCGGAACGGTTCGTTCGCTTCGTATCGCTTGGCGGCTCGTCTGAGCCACGGCCGATACCTATAACCAGGCCAAACCTGAGCCTATTTAGAAGTCTGACCCGAGCTGGGAATCGAACCTAGGACCTCTCTGAGAGCCACATTACTACCAACTTCGTCTGACCGGTCTGCATGTCATAATTTTATAGCAATTCATACCATGATAGCAGAGCATATTTTAAAATAACAATGAATAATAAATAATTATAAGGCCGTGATAGCGCAGTGGATATGACCTCTGACTCCAATTCCGGAGGGCGTACATTGGAATCCGGTCCACCGTGTGCATTTTAAGAAATTAAATATCACGTGTCTAAATGGTGAGAGAAAAACATCGTGAGGAAACCAGCATAACTGAGAATTCTTTACGTGTGTGAAGTCTGCTAATCCGCATTGGGCCATCGTGGTGGACTATTGGCCTAACCCCTCTCATTCTGGGAGAACTCGGGCTCAGCAGAGAGCCGAATATAGGTTGTTGATGAATTGGCACAATAAATTAAAATAATAAATCAAACAAATGATCTACGATTAACACAAAGCGTCAGCTTTAGCATTTCATACATGACCCGAGTTTCCGCCATAAAAGGAAATAATTTTAGTTACAGAACTGTAGTTTAAAACAAAGGAAATAAATTATTAGGCATTTTCATGAAAACTGTGTTTGATACATAAAGTTTATGTTTTCATATTAACTTGACTAATCTACATTAAATGATATTATGAAGCCCTTTCGCTACAAGTACTTTATTACATTTCTTCTGCCGAACCTTTTTCCTTAGGTACATTATAACCATAAAACAGCAAGGCTCTTCCAACAGGCTTTTGGAAGAATTTTTGAAATAAATTTATGAAATAAATAATTAATAGAAGCAAGCATTGCTTGTGTGGAAATTCATGTAAAAAATAAATGAAAAATGACAAATACAGATCATTAATTATAGAGACAACATCTCTTGAGGACGAACGATTTTAAAGTGAAACTAGGATTGTAGGTTTGGCGTTGTTGCTTTTTTAATATGGAATAAGCTCACGCTTGACCACGATCTTACTTAATGGTATGTGTAGATGTGGCCTACTGCTACTACTGTGGCCTAGGAAACCCAGACTTCAGGAGAGAGTTCCATACTCTATGATGCGTATAAAAAACGAATAAGCAAAGCGGTTCGTACGAGTTCTACGAAAATGCTAATGACATAGGGATGGAAACTGGTCCGGTGTCTTGCAGTGCGATGGTAAAAATGCTTGAACTCATATATAGATATTTGCAGAGAATCATCATTATTAGCCTAGTTCAACGGCTCTCTTCAGGGTCAGCCCTCCCTCTATGAGGGGATTTGGAGCTTAGATCCACTCTACTTTACTACTACTCTACGGCTACTCATACACGGGTTGGCGTGGCTTAAGATATATTTGACTTTCATAGTCCCGGATCGATCCCGGATGTTAGTAACAATGTCCGGGACCGTAGGTTGACGGTACTCTCTGAGGCACGGAGGGTAACACTACTAACTGACCAACTCCAGATTGAGATATTATACTGAGAATTTCTTCGAAGAAAAGCTCAATATTTCCTAGGACTCGAATTCAGAACCTTGACGTCCGAAGTCATATTGTTTATCAAGTAGATAGTAGGTACTTTTACTGGATTATCGTACTAATCTCGAGTGATTTACTGTTCGTAGAGGGGCGTCTAAGGTCGTAGGTCTAAGGTTTAAGGTCAAGGTATTTTAGTCACTCACCCAAGTCGTGACACCATTTCGTTACATCAGTGAAGTTGTTAAAACACTGATCTGCCCATCGCTGCGCTATAACTTCCAATTCATCACTCCATTCCTGGTGTTATATTATATATTTTTTTAAATATAATCTTATAGAATCCCACCTTTTTGAATACTTAGACAATTATTATAACTATACTACCAGACGCCCTGCGATTTCAACCGCATAGTTTTCATGTTCATGAGGATAAAAATAGCCAATGATACTCACAAATAACGTGGCTTTCTATTTGTACAAGAATCTTTTAAATCAGTTCTTCTTTATAAGTATTATTTTTTACAAAATCAGTTAATTCAAGATAAAATAAAAGCGTTTTACCAATTTTAGCATATTCTCCGCAGATGGCAAAGAGCGTATTTCTCCTGAAGAGATTTTATTTCTGCGACTATTGATTCTGTGTAAAATCTTCTTTTTCTCCGTTTCTGTGGTGAATAGTTTCTCATAATTGATACAGTCGCGGGCGGGACCTGGCGACTAAAAGGAATAATATTATTAATTTATAACTTTCGTAATTTTAGTATTAGTAATTTATAACATAAATAAAAATTATTCCGATTTAACAATCACTTCAAAACCACAATAACGACATACTCTTACACTACCAAGTCAGAGTATCGGGCTGAATACATTATAGCAGGGTTTCTCAAACTTTCGGCTCCACGAACCCCTGTTAAAAACCCCGAACCCCTAACTAAAATTTTGGAGACTTAATTCTGACTCGGTATCAAGACACCATTACGTAAATCTTGTCGCGAACACCCTGCCGTCGAATGGCGAACCCCTAAGGGTTCGCGTACCCCACTTTGAGAAACCCTGCATTATAGCATACGATTGAATAAACTGATGAGGTGATAGGTAATATTATTTCATTATGGCCAATCACTATAAGGAAGGTATTAATCATAATGACCGAACCTGATGACTTGACGTGTTCGATTTAAATAGTAAAAAAAGGGATTTCGGGATTTGCCGCTCGTCTATTGGGTCCCCAAACTAATTTTGATACGAGGCCTCTCTGAGGCATGCTACGCCACTGATCCGAAAGCACTAACCAGGTCTTCATACAGTTTTAATGAATTTTCATTGAGACGTGATATTTTTCAAATGATGCGAAATCGGGATTTTTATCGGTATCTTAGTACTTACCGACTGACCAAATATGTCCCGGTAAAAAAAAATAGCGGACTATAATTTCATTGTAAACGTCTCATAGTCTGTAGAAGTCTCATATAAGTTGGTATAATTATTGTTTTACATGAACTTTAAGTGCATGCTTTGGAAAATAATCTTATAATGTATAGATTCTTAACAATAATCATATAATGTATAGATTCTTAAGAATAATCATATAATTATAGATTCCATTTCTTTTAAGTAGCAAATTCAATTTTGTAAAGTTTTGTATGATTTAATCTTTAGAATGTGTTTTGTATACAGGTGCAATTGTGTAATATAATTTTGGTAGAAAAGTAACAAACCTGAAATTTACACATTACGTGTTGCTTAGACTTGCAGAATTTTGAATTACAATAAGATTCATTTTCACATAGGGAATAATTTATCGAGCAAAAAACTACAATTAAATTTACTGTTACAAATATTTTACTAATAATTAACATTTATTTAAAATAAAATAAATTTCAGCAGGATAAAATAATAATTCTAGTCCGTGAAAAGAATCTAGTTGGCTATGAGAGAGATAGAGACAAATTTTAAATTTTACATTTACGAGTAATGTAATTTAGCCTTGGAGTACTACCTGCTAGGCTAGAATAGCCTAGCAGGTATTACTCCAAAGCTTACTTAAGTTAACTTTACTTCTATAATACTAAATTACTTAAGTAAAGTAATAACTAGTATGAATTATGATGATTTTTCATATATAGCCCCCGGTATAAAAAAATATGGGCCGTAAAATTCGATGAACGAATGACAGCGTTACATTTTTGCGTGCTATTCTGCGCACCTTTCACTTTCCAGGCGTAGGTATTGAGACGTACATAGTGTATAAATATATATAATTATCAGGTATTTCTATTGATTTGTTTATTTACCATTCGATATAGTATTAATCTTTTAACTTAAAATGCTGTATAAACTTTCCATTTTAATAGTGATCAGCACGCTTAGGTACTAGAGAGCGCTAGGCTAGGCGCTATGACTGCACCCGGGCGCTATGTGAGCTAGAGACACCTCTGAGTGCTGGCTTGCTTTATGTTTAATTATCAAATATTAGCAATACGATTACCTAATTTGCTTTAAATATATTGTGTTCCTGTAGCGCTACAGAAGTAGAGACTGTGATAGCCTTCACTTAGGTAAGTATTTCTTTTTTATTCTTTACAATTTACCCCTTGACATTGACTACAATTATTATCAGCACGGCTATTCTCTAACGATATTTTTATAACTCGCAAGTGCGAGTTTCGAATTTACCTCTATCTCTCTCTGTTTAATACTATACTAGAGAATGAGAAAGATAGCGGTGAATACGAAACTCGCACTTGCGAGTTAAACTAAACATCGTTAGAGAATAGCCGTGCTGATAATAATTGTAGTTTTTTATTCAGACCACAGATTAAAGAATAATAGGGAGATAGAGCGCACGGAACGCGTCGGTATCGTAGCCGTTCCAAATACAAAATTCAATAACGAATGTATTCTCGAGTCAGTAAATACGAAGCGTTGCATCAGTAATTTTCAATAATATTCAAGAAAAATGAAATCATAAGGTTGTGAATAATTTAAAAACAAAAACTAAAGAAATGTAATATGAAGTTTTGATGAATAAAGATTTATTCTTTTATTTATTTATGATGGAATATTTTCATTGGTAATTGATTTTTGAATTAATTTACGTAATTGTTGTTAAATGAATTTTTAAATACAAATTATGAAAAAAGTTTCTATGCGGATGTCACGGAGACGCGTGTCGTTTCTTTTTTTATTTATGGGATTCACCGGCTTCACCATGCTGCTTGTAAGGACTCATTCTGGATCATTCTTTATTTAAGATTAATACTTAAAATAATCGTTAAAATGTAATGAATTTAAAATTGTACGTTGAAATAGGAAACGGAAACTAAGAACGAAATATTTTTTTTTATTAATTTACGCCTTGGTACGAAACGAACCTTTTATTCTATTATCTATGTATCTAAGCTTTTATTATATAAAAAAAGAATAGAAGAATAAAGAAATAAGAATAGTAATAGAGTCGTATAAAGACCGAAAAAAAAGACAATGGATCCGCGTGCCTTTTGACAGTGGTGAAAAGGTAATATAAATGACTATAGTCAGGCAAGTTCGTTAATGACACTCTCATGATATGCGGACGACGAGGAATAAGATGGCGCGGGGAATTGAGGTGCATCAGTCGTTGATTTTTCATTCATCGCTACACGCCCTCAGGCCCGCGCGGCCCATCGGAATTGTTACGAACGAAGTTTCCAAGCTATAGGTCCATGGATCCATGTAAATGACGTGATTTTCACATTAGAGATGCTTCGCATCCTCAGACCAATTACCTACATTTGGATTTGTATCGCACATACACTTACCAACAAAATTGTCTATAATTTTTGAGGGGAAACTGACACCTCAAAAATTTTCAACACCAATAAATATACCATGTATATTTAGACGGCACACAATCATAAATTTAAATCGTAATACACACAAGTGCAATTTAAACACAATGGAAAATCGATTCTTTAGACGCAGTTTGTTTAAACACATACACGAACGTAATTATACACTTTTGACTGAGGGGTAACGTCTAGCGAGGCTGGTCCTATAGTAATTGGTCTAAGACAAGTTCATAAAAGTAATCACAGGCTCAAAGAAACTAGAACTCAGAAACATAAGGACAGTTTCTTTTTAAAATAACAAATTCTCTAAAAGATTAGAGTCCAGTATCTTAAATTTTATGATACGTTAAAAAAATCTTCAAACATATTATGTCAAAAAAATAATCTGTGGGCGGTCTGGGCTAGGCTCTTTTCTCTTTGACTCTTTGAAACCATTTGAAACTATAAAGTAAAATACACAGACCACAAATGAAGGTAAAATATATTTATGAACTTGTATCCAAGGCCGTAAAATAAATTAAAAAAAAAATAAAATCTATGTCTAATACTCCTTGTCCTTGGTGATATTGATAAGTCTTATCTTTATTTGACGTCTGTGACTTGTGAGTCTTATCAATAACAATAGATGTGAGATAACCTATTAAAACTTTGCATAGTAATAATTCTTTCGTAAAATATTAATTAACTGAAAATTATATTTTATATATAATAAAATAAAATGAGTCGCCACTTGAAAGCTTTAATTGGGCCTAGTATTCTCAATGCAGACTTATCGAAGCTATATGAAGAATCTCAAAAGCTCCTGGATAATGGTGCGGATTATTTACACTTAGATGTTATGGATGGACATTTCGTCCCCAATCTAACATTCGGACATCCAGTAGTGAAGTGTCTGCGTGGTAAAATAAAGGATGCCTTTTTTGAAACCCATATGATGGTGTCAAATCCAGAGCAGGTAGGCATATAATATTTATTTTATTTTATTTATTATATATTAGTGCCATAGATATTCTCTCCTACAATTTCCAATTATTTTTGCCGCGTGGTTCTCATTTCCGTAGGAATACGGAGATAAAATATAGCCTATATAGCATTCAGGGGGATAGTGCAGCTTCCCAACTGTGAATGAATTTTTCAAATTGGTTCAGTAGTTTCAGAGCCTATTCAATGCAAGCAATCTATTTTCGTCTTTGTAATA
This sequence comes from Bicyclus anynana, assembly GCF_947172395.1. Lineage (NCBI taxonomy): Eukaryota > Metazoa > Arthropoda > Insecta > Lepidoptera > Nymphalidae > Bicyclus > Bicyclus anynana. Next base: position 6,222,231 of record NC_069094.1, read on the forward strand.
TTACTATAGAAGTATAGATTATATTTTAATAGAAAATGATCTTTCCTTATTTTAGTGGATAGTTCCTATGGCTGATGCAGGTGTTAATCAGTATACATTTCACATTGAACCAGTAAATAATGTTGAAGATGTTTGCAGAAAAATAAAGGAGCATGGCATGAAGGTAAGTCGCAAAAGTTCTTTGTTGTAAATTCACAGTACTAGATACTGGGTATGAATATAGTAGGTAAGAATAATATGTACTTCTTAAAATTAAAAAATAAATACTTATTCCAGGTTGGAGTAGCAATCAAGCCTGGTACACCAGTAGCTGATGTTGAGAAATACATAAATATGGCTGACCTAGTGCTTATAATGACAGTGGAACCTGGTTTCGGAGGGCAAAAGTTTATGGAAAATCAAATGGAAAAAGTAAAATATCTAAGAGAAAATTATCCATTACTGGACATTGAGGTGGATGGTGGAGTAGGTCCTTCAACAATAAATTGTTGTGCTAATGTAAGTAAACATTTTGTTACCTAAAACACTACTTTCATAATTTGCAATATTAAACTTCCTTAACTGTACTGCTTGTTCTAAAGGTTCTGTTATTATAGACTTCCAGAATGTCATAATTTATTGGTTAGTTTCTTGTGGTTTGGAACTGTAGCTAACCTGTTATCTATCAATATTGCAATCACTATAAAGTGTAAAATATATTATCATACAACAGTAAACATGAGTTGAGTTCAAGGTCTTTTGTAATTCTTAGAAACAAAACTCATATATGATGTAGTAATAAGGCATGTATCTTCATATCTCTTCAGTCAGTAGGTACTACTTATCTGTACAAGAGACATACCAAAACATATATTTTGTTAATTTAAAATCATCACAGTAGTTATAAGTAGAAGAATAGTCCCTTCCAAGTCTTTATCACAAATTTTGACTGACTGTACTATAAAAGATATGTGACTGGTAACTTGTCATGAAAAAATATACAAATCAAAGAACCTCATTTTTACAATTCCTTTCTTTTCAAGTTTATGAATCTATAAAAAAATAATTAAATCCAAATTTCAGCTTCAGCTTCGATAGTTTCAGTTGTGTGTCAATGTCAGTTACAACAAATTCAGATATGCATATTTGTAAGAAATTGGGATTGATGGCAGAAATTTTGTCATATTTATAACAAAAAAAAATTATTACAGGCTGGGGCCAATTGGATTGTATCTGGAACAGCTGTAATTGGGGCTGCTGACCAGTCTGCAACTATTAATTTTCTGAGAGATGCCGTGAATAATGCCATTAATAAGAAATGATTTTTTACTTGAACTTTATTTTTAGAAATAACTAAACATACAATGTTATATACAGAGAAGTAAATAGACTGATTAAAGAGCCATTTGATACTGTTAAAAGAATGACAATATTATAGAACAAAGCTATCCAAGCTTGCTCATGGTAAAATACTGCCATATAAAAATTGGCATACTCCAAGAGCTATCATACATACTACCAAGTATGCATGATAGACAATTTTTTTGTCTATTTCCTTTATTTCTGTCTATTTACCTCTTTGTTTATGGTTTACTGTAAGAATATTGCTAGTGGGAAAAATAGATCTAATTAAGTGAAACTATAAACAACTGTGGTGCTATTTATAAGTTTTTATTATAAAAGAAGAAAGTACCAACTTAGTACACATTCCTATAAAGTAATAAGATAAAAATTTTGTACTTTTATAAAATAAAATACCTTTCTGTATCTCTTAGTTTTAATCAAATCTGCTTAAATCTAAGTTGTCGTCACTTGATAAATTTGGTTTTGATGTGGGTAATGAATTACTGACTGCTATTCCAGTATCTTTGAATACCATAGGTTCATTATTTGCTTTTAATTTTGTTCTTAAGCTTGACATAGCGATGAGTATAGCCTCCTCCGTTCTTATAGTTCTCGAGCCCTGATTAGGTAAAACATTTATATAGTGATTAAAAAGTAAAGAAGCTTCATTAACTTGTAACTGTTCATCACTTTCTAAAGCACTTTCTATGCCTTGCAACCCTCCAAAAACTATCAGAGCATGATTGTATTCCACTCCTTTATTTGGCAAATCATCTATAGCAGTGCCTCTGTCAGATGTTCCAATAGTAAGGTCATATCTGAAAAATAAATATTTTTCATTTAACTAAACTAAAATTAAAAAGAGGTAAAGTTTTTGAAGTTGTAGGGGTGTAATCTCTGGATCTTCAGAACAAATTTTAAAATTTACCAATAAAGCCAGGTTATTTGGGAGTATCACAGATGGGCTATATTTTGTCACATCCCACAGGAACTAGAACTATGAGGATGAACCCACAGGATGCTAGCTAGGTTATAATTAAATCTGTCTGTACTGGAGTGCCAACATGACCTTCAGTAATGAAGATTGTGTAAGCATTAATACAATGTTAAATTAAATATAATACAGTTATTGTTTAAATTAATCCCAATCAATTTGCATTTGTATGCTCATTCATTGTCTGAAATCTATGCTGGATTTATTTATGTGAATAAGATTATTTATCAATTCACTCAGACATTCTTATTAAAAAGTCATTGTCAAGTCACAAGAAAAATACTGTTAGTAAACAAATACCTACCCATCCTTGTAAGGGCACTGTGTAAATACTTGGCTCAAACTATTTACAATTCTCACAGTGTAACCCCAATAAACTCCTGTTTCAGCCCTCGGTGTTGCCAAGCTGACAATCTTCCCTTTTAACTTTTTACTGCCTTCAGTATTGGTCATCTTAACTGTGACTCGTATTCCAGGGTTTAACAGTTTATCAGTGGATACATCTTGTAACAACCCGACATTGACTTGGGAACCTCGTCCAGGCTTTACTTTTTTGTTCATTGTTATGCCTTCCCTATAACAAACAAAAAAAGGTCAAAATCATTAAAAACATATTTTTTTTCTTCTGAGTTTATCTGTGATCAGTAAAATAACTATAAGCAGATGTGTTCTGTGATAAATAAAAAATTAAAAACTATTAAACAAACATCTAGCAAAAACTAATATCAGTGATGCAACACTAAGCATGAAAAGGACAAGAGATTGAACTTGAACAATTTTGAGACAAACTTAACTATAAGTAAATGATACATAATATGAAGTTACCCTGGTAATTTTAATTTTTCAACTTTACTTATCACCATTATCTAATAATAACATTACCTGATGTTTCAAAAGTGCTTTTAAACTAAAGGTAGCCTTCCGTTCTTGGCAACCGCTCATAGAGCACTAAACAAAGCCCAAGACAGCATCGCACAACCACTTTTGTTTAGTGCTCTGTATAAATTCATACTAAATAGTGGCTAAGATCAGAATGCTACCCTAAGCCTAATGAATTTTGACTTCCATAATAATATGGTAAAGAATCTATCCACAGCACATAAAATATGTAACAGGTACAAAAATTCATTCTTTTTTTAATGAAATAGAAACACTTGACCACTATTTCAACTGATGGTGAGATACAGCCTATTCACTTGCCTAGAAAATGTCTACTCATGTCTTACACAATACTGAGGTTGTAAGAATAAAAAAACTTTAAGAGGGAGTTCCATTCTCTAGCCATGCAATTAAAAAATTAAGATAACCAACCTAAAATGGAAATCATTTGACTGTCGTAAATGATGTGGCGCATCAAGTGGGTTCAGGAGACCAGCAAACTCGAGATCTTTGTGCAGGGGGAAGAAATGTTTTCTCAAATATTGTGGACATTCTAAGTACTGCAATATCCTCGCCAATTGTACGCAACTTCGACGCGCCACTTTAACACCGTCAGCCTCCTCCAATTTAGACTTCTTCGTGTCCACTTTATCACCAATATCATCGTATACGATGATTTCGTCGACACAAAACACACATGCGGCTCTTGCGATTTGGCCGGCCAAATAGGTACGTAATTCCGCAGACTGTGCGTTTTCCAATATAGTTCCCGGCACCGCTATGCTAATAGTAGATATTTCAGCGTTCTCTTTCTTAGTTTCTGCTTCGTTTTTCAATTCGTTTTCTTTTTCAATAGCCGCCCGCTTTTCGCGTTTGATAATCTTTTCCTCATTACGTTGGCGTTTTAGTGCTTTACGCTCTTGGTTTATTTCTCGCCAGCTTTTACCAGGTGGCTTAGCAATCGGTTGTGTAGACATCATCAAAATACATTTAGAATTTAAAATATTTAAATGAACAAACACGTTGTGTACAAAATCCACGGATCACGGTACGGAACTTCGCTGTCACTGTCTGTGTCAAGTGTCAACTGTCAACAAACATTCACCTCTGTCATCTATGGTTATTGACTTTTTTTACTGGATTCATAGTTATTGGCTCTATTACGAGGGCCACACTCTCAAGTACATCGTCAAATCTGCAGTGCACATAAGGATGTAAAAATTAAAAATAATATATTGTTGGTTTTTACTCATGCTACAGACGTGCGGTTTTTACTAAACAGTCAAACTGTTCATTTAAATCGTACGTGTTTAGTATCCGTCAATTTTAATTACAGTTTATCAAAATCATTTGAAAGATTTTTATTGAAATTTTGATTATTTATAACTGTGCAGTTAAAATTGAAAATCTGTAACGAAGATGATTTCGATATTATTTTTCACTTTCACATCTCTTAGCGCGCTGTAGACTTTGAATGTTTACTTGACTGTGTGTATCTGACATTACATATTACTTAGAAGAACTAGAACGCAGTGCCGCACGCAAATTTGAAGTGATTTAAAAAATAATAAAAAGTTAGGTTATGTTGTTTCAGGCCATGTTTTTGTTTATTTTTATTTATTAGTATTACAATAATCCGCATTTCGCATAAACAAAAACTTAAAGTAGGTAACTGGTGAGTAATATCATAATTTCCACGTCCCTAGATACAACTTGCAGGTATTTATTATTGTGACTTCTAGTTTTCAGTTTTTAATAAGTAATAATGTTTTTATTAGTTTCAAACTCTTAGCTACTTTACTTTAGTTGGATTTTTAGATTTGAGATATCTACTGAAAAAATGACTGATGACGATGACAAGAACTACTTTGTTGGTTCCGTGGATAAATAGTTCCGTTACGATCTAAAAAGTCCTGGGTTCGAGTCCCTTGTCGCCAGCAACTTATTACATACCACAATCACTGCCTACGAAAGTATTGGAAAATTAATATAGCTGTAACCAATAGCTGGGAACCAATTTTTTTTTTAAGACGAATTTTGATTACGTATGTACAAATATTTAAAAATATAAATGAATGTAAAATAATGAATAAAAGTAACCAGATAAAAACCGAAAATAATAAAATTTAATAAATTGTTCCCCCATTCAAGCTATGAAATGTTTTAAGAAAGAAAATTTATCGTGATAAGCCCAGCATCACGGGCAAATATGTTTCTTCTATACTGAAGCGGTTTATTTATTGGACGCCGAACTAATAAATTGCTAACAAGCAGGTCACTAATATTTCTATGCAATGAAGTATGAAGTGTGAATAACGAGCAAAAATGAGATGATGTCGAGACAATTTACGAGTATGTTCACGACATAAGCTGGATCTCCAGATATCTGGAATAGATGCGCCAAGAGTTCTACGCCTGCGCCCTATTACGAAAATTCTCGTGTTGCTGACAGTTTTTTGACAATTTCGTGTTTGTTTAGTTTTAGAAAACATTTTTTCAATTTTATATATTTTAAGCTTATTTTCTTTGGTTTTTTGTACTTAAAACGAAATTATGTAGTAATCTTATCTATTTTGCCGTTGTCTGTTGCCTCCTATGGAGTGCAATGTATGCAAGAAACGTTTTGCATCCACGAGGGGCCTTCATATACACCAATCACGGATTCATCAGGTTCATATTTTACAAAATAATATATCCGACCCAAGTCCCATAAACCCAAGTACTCCTTCGCCATCATCCGATACCACAATCCCATTTCATACTCTCCTCGGCCGGCTCAAACAGACTACATCGATAATAAAACGCATACCACGTGGAGCCAGACCCACAGTAGCTGAAGCACTTAGTGATGTCATCAGTAAGTGCGTTCGGCACAACAATGAAGAAGCTTGGCACAATCTCCTAACCTTTTCCTATAAAATACTCCATGTTTCCGATGAAAAATCCTGTATCACATCTCTAACACAGAAAATAAAAAATAATATTCGTAGTAATACAGCCATTCCTAATCTATCTCCCAGACCCAGCAACAGAAAATATAACCTGTTTGAGAAGGTCGAGGAAAAAATTCACGACGGTGATCTCAGGGGTGCAACACGCTTGCTTTTTTCTAACGACACCCTGGCACCTGATACACCGGAGACCGCAGCGGCATTGTTATCAAAACATCCTTCGGACCCTACCACCCCTATTTTTGTGGACCCACCCTCTGATCCCTCAGTTTGTCTTCAAGTTTCTGAAAAGGATATTATAGCAGCCCTCACATCGTTCCCAAAAGGGTCTGCGTCGGGCCTAGACGGCATTTCTCCGCAGCATCTGATTGACCTAACTAGTCATGGAACTGGTTTTGCTGGGGAACACCTTGCTTCAAGCATCACTAAGCTGGTCAATCTTATGCTGCTGGGAGATGTGTATCAAGAAATTACACCAGTGCTCTACGGAGCAAACCTCATTGCACTTTCAAAAAAAGACGGTGGCGTGCGCCCTATCGCTGTGGGATCGACTCTACGGAGATTAGCGGCGAAAGTCTGCGTTAGGCACACTCGTAAAAAATTTCAAAATCTTTTTGAACCAATACAGGTCGGATTCGGCACCCGCGGCGGTTGCGAGGCGGCTGTGCATGCTGCACGTACATTCGTGATGAGCGACTCATGCGAGGTACTTTTAAAATTAGACGTGAAAAATGCATTTAACTCGATAAGTAGAGACACCTTGTTAAACGAAATCAAAATTACGGCTCCGGAAATTTACAATTTTTTAATGCAGTGTTATCACGATCCATCAAAATTATTATACAAAAACAACGAAATCCTTTCGGCAGTAGGTTGTCAACAAGGTGATCCCCTCGGTCCAGCAATATTTAGTTTGGCAATAAATTCAATAATCCATAGTCTAAATTCAAAATTAAATGTATGGTACCTCGATGACGGCACTTTGGGTGGTGATTCACAAACAGTTTTAGCTGATTTATTACAAATTTACAATAAATTTAGAGATATTGGCCTTGAGCTAAACTTCAATAAATGCGAGTTGTATATTTCTGACTCCGTAGATTCTCATCTGGCATCACAAATTCATCAAAATTTCAGTAACGTCGCGCCAAATATTAAAACCGTTTTCAAGGATAGTCTACATCTCCTTGGATCACCCGTCTTTGATGAAGCCATCCCTCCTCTTCTAACTAATTCGATTTCAAAATTTAATAACCACTCGGACCGCCTACTCAAAATTAGCCGCCACTCTGCTCTTTTTATTGTAAAATTCTGTTTACTAATACCAAAATTCACATACTTGCTCCGCTGCTGCCCTATATGGAAACATGACCATCTAATTTTACAAATAGATTTGCTTTTAAAATCACAAATCGAATCCATTTTAAATATTAGTTTGAACGAACAGGCATGGACCCAAGCCACTCTACCGATTAGGTATGGTGGTTTGGGTACTCGCAAAATTTCCGATATTGCTCTGCCAGCATTCTTGGCTTCAATCCATAGCACTTTCGATCTCGCAGGTAAAATCCTCAAAGCCCCTTCGGCTACAAACTGCGAGATTGCATGCTTGGATGAGGCTAAGAATGCATGGCTAACTGGATCAAATCATTTCCCGACCAGACCAAAAACACAAAGGGCTTGGGACACTATAATATCAGCTTCAACGTTGAATTCTCTGCTTGAAGTCACATCTGGCAGGGACCGGGCGAGGCTTCTGGCATCTTCTAGACCAGAGGCTCCATGCTTATCCATCACCTAATACTGGCACTTTAATAGACCCAGAATCATTCCGCATTGCCGCTGCTCTTCGGGTTGGAGCTGTGCTATGCGCGGAGCACAATTGCACATCTTGCGGAGCTCGCGTAGATGAGCTCGGCCACCACGGACTCGCCTGCCCTTCAGGCGCCGGCCGCTTGTCCCGCCATTCCGCGCTTAATGACATCCTTAGAAGGGCGCTCGTCAGTGCTAACGTACCTGCCGTTCTGGAGCCTCAGATCGTGCGCAACGATTCCCTGGAGTATGGGTCGTGCGCTGGTGTGGGATGCCACTTGTGCAGACACTTTAGCTGCTTCATACATCCAGTCGACCGGCAGACATGGCGGGGCGGCGGCAGACATGCGGGAACGTCAAAAGTTTTTAAAATACAGTTGTCTCGGCGCCCAATATGAATTCGTCCCGTTTGGCGTCGAGACACTAGGTCCGTGGGGCAGGAGCGCTCAGACTCTCACAAGGAGATCTGCAAACGCCTCAGAGAGGCAACAGGCGACCATCGGGCGGGCAGCTTTCTCGCGCAAAGAATTTCTATCGCAATTCAGCGCGGGAATGCTGCCTGCGTGATGGGCACCCTACCAAGGGCGGCAAATTTCGATAATTATTTCTAGGTATTAGTTTTAATTTTAATTTATTTTAATTTTGTAGTTGTAGTTATATTTCCTTATATTTTATTTTTATAATAAGTTTAGCTAATTTAAGTATTATCTTCATTAATAAATACTATTAAAATGAATGTAGGTATATGATCATTATTATTATTTTAATAAAAAAAAATCATTTTTCGAATCCGAGTGGTCGGCACACATCACGCCAGGTGCCGTTCACAGAGAGCTAGGGATCCGAGTATTGGTTTATTCACATATTACTTATAGAAATGTTTTCTGAAAGTTTTTGCGTGCCACAAAATTTTGACAAAAATTAAAAAAAAAATATTTAGTAAAATTATTATAATAAATTAAAAAGTCGTTTGAATACTTTCCTATGATTTTGACTAAGATCCTGGAATTTGATAAAAAAAAACACAATATTATCTAAGGAAAGTATTTTTGGTATGGCCTGTGTATAACTGTGTGTTTATGAGGGTGTGCTTGTGTGATAAATGTTACAAGATTTTGGTCAAGGAAAGTATTCCTGATCTTGTAATTTTCTGTACAAAAATCACCACAACACTGTAAAAATGAAACCAATACTTGTTTTTGTAAGTCGAATATTGCCAGAGTTGCCCTGTCCCACTCAAATCCAAGTAAATGGCAGTGAATGTGTATTGTGTATATACAATATTTTTTGTGATAGGATAGACAGATACAATATTTTTTTGCGATAGGCCGCACAATACAAGATTGTAGGTTACCGGTTACACGGGGTGCGGGAGCAGGGTACCACCCCTTCTATCAAACAATCAGATTTTTATATGACCTGCACATAGGTTCACCCGCACTTTATTTTGGAGACATCATAAAGATTGCATCGGCCTATACAAGAAATCTTATAATAATGACAGCCTGGAGCTGGGAAAGCCTTTAGTATCTCATATCTTTAGTCAATGGTCATGTGTGACTCTTTAATTGTTTGTGAAATGTGTTAAGCTTTGACTATGAAAATGCTGTCTGTATCTCTGGTTACTTCTTTCATATAAAGGAGATCATTCACGCTCCATACATTTTTGGGCTCTTTTTGAAAGTGCCGGCCATCAAAAAAAAATGGTACGAATCGTTAGAGCTAGCCATTGAGAGTAATAGCTAATATGGCATGAAAGTTGTAGGAGGGCTCTGTACCAAGTTATACAGGTTCGAAGATTCGTTATTTCCATACATTTTGTCGATTTTCAAAAGTGCCCGCCAAGAAAAAAATCTGGTACGTATCGTTAGAACTGCCTATTTGTAGCAATAGTTAGTACGGCACAAATGATGTAGGAGTGCTCTGAACCAAGTTATACAGGTTCGATTACTCGTCACTTCTATACATTTTACTGAGTTCTGTAAGTGCCCACCAACAAAATAAATGATACGTATCGTTATAACTAGCCATTTGCAGCATTAGTTACTATAGCATAAACATTGTAATGTAGCTGTTTCAAGTTATACAGTTTCGATGGTTCGTCAAATCCATCTATCTTATTGAATATTTTAAGTGCCGTTTTACAAAAATATGGTACTTATCGTTAGAACTGCCCATTTGGAGCAATATTTAGTATGACACAAGTGCTGTAGTTTTTGTCTGAACCAAGTTATAAAGGTACGATGCCTCGTCACTTCTATGACTTTAATTGAGTTTTGTCCCCACCAACAATATTAATGAAACGTATCGTTTTAACTGGTCATTTGTGGCAATAGTTATTAGAACACGAATATTGTAGAATTGCTCTGAACCAAGTTATACAGTTTTGGTTAGTATTGCAGACACTTTGTGGAAATGCTGTGAGACAAGTTATACAAGTATGACTATATGTCATATCCATGAATTTTATTAAAAATTGCCAGCTATATAAAATGGTACGGATCATTAGAGCTGACTGTAATAGGAACTGGGAGTAATAGTTAGTATTGTACAAATGCTGTAGGCCTGCTCTGAGCCATGTTATACAAGATGACTCGTAATTTCTATAAATTTTACCGATTTGAGCAATATAACTAGTAGGTAGGATTGACAGAAACATTGTAAGATTGCTCTGATCCAAGTTATTTGTGTTCGACGATTCGTCACTTTGTTTTTGTTGATATCTGTATAGGAAACACAAAATAATAATGATGAATACACTGCTTGAACTAATAATATGAAATAAATGTCTTCATATTGTTGCTGTGTCATCATTATTTGTTATGTTATCCATGCTAATAAACCACAATTACCATTACCTGAAAGTACTTAAAAAAATATTTTTATTTACCTCTACCCAAAATCCAAAATAACATAACAATTTTTAAATGCATTTGCACAATAATGTGGCATTGCATGTGGCACAAAAAATGAGTATTATTAATTCTATATTTTATTATTGTTTTATGTTTTCCAACTCTTCGGACAACAACATCTCGGAAATCAATGTATGAACGAATGTATTACGAATCATGAAACTTATATAACTTTGTTCAGAAATCGGATTGTTCTGAACCAACTAGTGGTTGAGGCCTGCAACTACACTCCCAACCTTAACGCTAACTTCAAGCAGAGGCGTCCCAAAAACGTCCTTTACGATCCAGACTATGACATGAGACCGACAATGCTTCCCGGGCAACACAATCACAAGCAACACAGCGTCTTCGCCGGCAAATACGAGGTCCCCGATATCTAACGTCACCCGGACGTGGGTTTTCTAACTCACAATCACGGGGGCGTCCGGACTAATTCACTCAGGTCACGGTTACACCCTCCCGAATGGCCCTCTAAGCCGAGGTCCGAGTCTCATAGGAGACGCCCTTAGAGAGCCGTTCCGTCCTCTATCTTTATTTCAGCCTTCGGGTCTCATCAGGCGATGCTTCTGCGCTCGCCCAAACCCCCCGGTGACGCCGTAGTGGTCCCACATGGAGCCATCGGCACTTACTCAACACAAAAAAAGTATTTAAAAAAATCCATAAAATATATGGATTTGATGAATCATCGAAACAGTATATCTTGATTCAGAGCTATACTACAAAGTTTACGCCATTTTATCTGGAAATTGCTAGTTATGAAAATACGTATCATTAATTTTGTTTGTGGGTACTTTCAAAATTCAATAAAATACATAGAAGTGACGAGACATCGAACCTGTATAACTTGGTTCAGAACAATCCTGCATCATTTGTGTAATACTAAATGTTGCTCCAAATGTACAGTTCTAACGATAAGTACCATATTTTTGTAAAACGGCACTTTAAATATTCAATATGATATATGGATTTGACGAACCATCGAAACTGTATAACTTGACACAGAGCTACATTACAATGTTTATGCTGTAGTAACTAATGCTGAAAATGGCTAGTTACAACGATACGTATCATTTATTTTGTTGGTGGGCACTTACAAAACTCAGTAAAATGTATAGAAGTGACGAGTCATCGAACCTGTATAACTTGGTTCAGAGCACTCCTACAACATTTGTGCCATACCAACTATAGTTCCAAATGGGTAGTTCTAATGATACGTACCATTTTTTTTTCTTGGCGGGCACTTTTGAAAATCGACAAAATGTATGGAAATAACGAATCTTCGAACCTGTATAACTTGGTTCAGACCCCTCCTACAACTTTCATGCCATATTAGCTATTACTCCAAATGGCTAGTTCTAACGATTCGTGCCATTTTTTTTCGTTGGCCGGCACTTTTAAAAAGGGCCCAAAATGAATGATCTCCTTAGTATTCTAGTTAATATGAGGTCCCTCTACACCACTGTTGAGTAATTTGCAAGAAGACAAATGTAGTAATGCTTAACATAAAAGCTATTGTAATAAATTTAATGTTTATGTGAAGAATATTGTTTATCTTACATAATTTATCACATTGCTTTTATTATATAAAGAATATTTCATCATCAATTTTCATCATTTTGCAATAGGGCTGTCTGTTTTATCAACAACATCCAAAAAATTACATCCTATTGATTTGTACTTATCTATCTATACTTAAAATAAAACTGTAACAGGTCAAATTCTATACATTGAAGATATTTTGCAAATTTTTGTAGCCAAGAATATGTAATTTAATGTTTTGTCTTTCTGTCTGTATTTAAATTGGTAATAATGAAATTTTAAAAAATAGTTTTACTACTGATAAACTGAGCAGTTGCTATTGGACTATTTTAACTTCTGACTGACAACAGAGAATCCACAGTGTAGATTTATGAATGCTTTGTTCTAATATAAACATAAATTGTTTAATAATGGACTATTTAATTTCACAATGATTTATCATATAGTTTCTATTCAATATTTTTATGTATTTCTCTTTTTTATCTTCCCCATGTATGTTGCTACATAATATATTATTTAATACTCAAATACCTTATCCTTGGCGTTTTTTACGTGCATATTTGAAATATCTGGCATCCCTAATCTTGTTTACCAAAACAAGTTTTCTGTTATCAGGACCCCAAGGAGAGGTCAGCTCAAGATTAAGTTACGAACATTGCTCTCTCCAAACAGTACGATAATACAGGTCAAAAGATTCAGACATGGCTACCAATGGAAAGTTAGGTAAGTTTTGTTATAATTATGTTTTTACAATATAAATACCATTTAATGTTAATTATTACTACTAGCAGATTCTTTCTTTTTTCATTGCAACCTGGAAAAACTTGAAAAAATAGATTTAATTAGTCCTAAAGTAAGTAATTATATTCTCTATTTAGTTTTAATTCGACTGACTGATATATCAATCCAGCTATACATACATAAATAAATTGGCCTTATAGCACTTGTTGATAACCTTCCTTTGGTGAACAAAGTTTTGGAGTTACTGTGAAAAATAATATTAAACTATATGTGACTCGCATAACTAAGATAAATCATAAATGTTGAAATTCAGCCAACAATTTAGACTATCATTCTACTCTTTTTCTAGAATTTAAATTGTAGAGCCTGTCAGAAATAGATGTAGTTACTTAATAATCTATACATTTATGCTCGTAAAAAACCCTTCAAAAATTTGGGTAAAAAGATGCATCTAAAGATATCTTCTTTTTACTGATTCCACCTCATATCTTCCAAACTGCTGGACAAGCAGTTTGGAAGATATATTATCACAGAAAACAGATATTATGTAGGTTGTAAGCAGCTGTTTTTATATAACGAAATTTTCAAATCAGCCATTTTTTATGTAATTTTGCAGCCCTCTTTAGTGTGTCAGACAAGACTGGACTTCTGCCCCTCGCGAAATGTTTGTCAGACATCGGCCTTGGCTTGGTGGGCAGCGGGGGAACCGCGACAACCCTCCGCAACGCTGGTCTCAAGGTTTTGGACGTTTCCGACATAACAGGCGCCCCTGAAATGCTCGGAGGACGGGTTAAGTCTTTACACCCTGCTGTACACGCGGGGATATTGTCCAGGTGAGAAATGATTTACTCCTCTGTATGTACGTCGCGATTCATACCTACGCTCAATTGAACCATTCCATAATAATTAGTATATCATGCTTAAGCATGAAATCCGTCCATGAAAGCAAAATTTCATCTTTTTACGTCAAGTGCTTTCAGATCTTACGCTTTTATATAAACAGATAGAAAAAGAAACGATTTTCTCAAGATAATTTAAATTTACGCTTATGTTTTAGATTAACAGAATCTGACCAAGCTGACATGAAGCGACAGAAGTTCGACATGATAAGCGTAGTTGTGTGCAATCTGTACCCATTCGTCGAGACCATATCCAAGCCAAGCGTCACCATAGCTGACGCCGTGGAAAACATCGACATCGGCGGCGTCACACTACTCAGAGCCGCGGCCAAGAACCACGACAGAGTCACCGTCATCTGTGACCCCAGTGACTATGACCAGCTTATTGATGAGATCAAAAGCAGCAAAGATCACCAGACTTCGTTGGAGACTAGGTATGTAACTTTTATAGGTAACTGACTAGCAAACCCGATAGACATTGTCCTGCCTGAAAGTTTACCTTACAATTTATAGGTTCCATATCATTGTAAAAATATTGGAGAACAGTTGCTTATTATGTTGGTTTGGTTTTGGAAAACATGGCTGAAATTATTATATCGATGACAAGCAAAAATTAGGTCTACGGTGAAAATATACCTACAAAAATTTTAGGTTTCTAAAATGTAAGCTGGAAGAGCATTTTATAACTGCAGTCTGAATCAGGTTGAAGGAACCAAAACTTTACATGGCATTGGAATAAAAATTGTTTAGTCTCTTGTCAACGGAATAATTACTACTTGAAATTTTATTTGGTGTCTTATTTGCAGGCAAAAATTAGCACTGAAAGCCTTCACACACACATCCCAGTATGATGTGCACATCTCGGACTATTTCCGCAAACAATATTCATCTGGCGAGGCACAACTAACGTTGAGATATGGTGAGTATCATCTATTGAAAAACCAGCAATCATCAGGTTGGAAAGTACGAGTCACATAATATAAAGAGTCACTGATTCACACAAGCAGTGGACATATAACATCTCTGTCATTCAATTAGTTTGGTTAACTGTATTTGGTATCTATTATAAGGCAACATTCAAATAGGTTTATTTAGGAATAAAAATGCTACAGACATCAGATCCTATATTTAAGGTGAGGTGGGGTTGCATTAATTGTATTTGCTATCAGGTATGAACCCACACCAGAAGCCAGCTCAAGTGTTCACAACACGCGACACGTTGCCATTGAAGACAATAAACGGTTCGCCGGGCTTCATCAACCTGTGCGATGCTCTCAACGCTTGGCAGCTCGTCGCTGAACTGAAGCAAGCGCTCGGGCTCCCAGCCGCGACTAGCTTCAAGCACGTCTCACCCGCCGGGGCTGCTGTTGGTCTACCTTTATCCGATGAAGAGGTAAGTTGATGAGGACACCGATAATTCTAGGTGATGAGAAGGTCTTCATCGACATTGTGATCCTCTCAACGGGTGACGCTTTGTTGCTGAGCAGAGAAGCAAGTGTTCGTCTCCCGGCCGCCGACAGTAGCAGTCTGCCTTTATTCGACGAAGAATCAAGTGATTACAAGGACACTACAATAGTTTTTGTTGTGAGCTACTTTTTATATTTTCTCCGTTGTATACGGTATCTTGCCATTTAAACGCCATTGTAGAAGGTACTGGAATTACTGCTATAATCAATTGTAACTTTCACAGGCTTCCGTATGCATGGTAACGGACTTGCTGCCCAAGCTGACGCCGCTAGCGTGCGCGTACGCTCGCGCACGCGGCGCTGACCGCATGAGTTCGTTCGGCGACTTCATAGCGCTATCGGACCCCTGCGACGAGGTCACCGCGAGGATCATATCCCGTGAAGTGTCTGATGGCATCATCGCACCGGGGTACTCGCCGGAGGCTCTCGAATTGTTGAAGAAGAAGAAAGGAGGCGGCTACTGTGTTTTGCAAGTAAGTGAAAAGTGAATAAATTCCCTATTAACTAGCTAGTTAATAAGGGATTGGAGGGTCTGTTAGCTAACAGACCCTCCAATCAGGCACAATACAAATGACCCGCTCGCATAATTTAAAATGTTCTGAAATCTTCGAATACCGGACTTATAAAGAAGTCTGTTATAATCTATAGAACATAGTTGTTATATGAAACTAAGGAACTTGGGAAGTGAAAAGAGACGAAACTTTCTTTCAGAATTGGCGGGGAAATCTGCTCACTTACAGACTGGACTTTTTTAAAATACTTTATATATACAAGCACTTTTAAAGGACCATTTGCTGATTTAGCTTGTGGAAATGGAAAGCATTCTTTAAATGAATATATTCCTACACTAACAAGCGCCTGGGACTTCGTCTACGTGGATTTTCGCAAATCCCGCGGGAACCATGGGGATGAAAAATAGCCTATATGTTAATCCAGAGTAAAGTCTATTTCCATTCCAAAATTCAGCCAAATCTTTTCAGTAGCCACAGCGTAAAAAGTAACAAACATACACACTTACACACAAACTTTCGCCTTTATAAGTGTGATATGCTCTTTATGGACGTGTATTTCATATTGCATGTGATCGCTTTCGAAGTTAAATAAGTAAATGCATCTATTGACTCGAACATAGAGTATTTAATCAATCTTTCTTTATAGATGGACCCAAGTTACACACCAGATTTGATTGAGCAAAAGACAATCTTCGGTCTGACCTTGGAACAGAGACGCAACGACGCTAAGATAACTGCGGAACTGTTCAACAATGTCGTCACAGAGAAGAAGGACCTCCCCGCAAACGCTGTGAGAGATCTCATCGTGGCAACCATCGCTCTTAAGTACACTCAGAGCAACTCTGTTTGCTACGCCAGAGATGGTCAGGTGAGTCAATTAAATAACATGGAAAAAAAAATTTAAGTGTGTATGAATTTATAAATAAAAGAAAGTCGTGTTAGTTACTCCACTTATAAATCAAGAACGGCTGAACCGATTTAGCTGAAAATTGGCAGTTTAGAGCCAGGAGAAGGACATAGGAATACTTTTTACTTTTTTTTTTAGGTGTAGGGTAAGGGTATGGTAGGGGTAGGGTAGGGTAGGGGTAGGGTAGGGTAGGGGTAGGGTAGAGGTAGTTGAAATTTTACATCGAGTTTCACGCGGACGAAGTCGCGGGCGTCCGCTAGTAATATTATAAAACCCTATAAGGCTATTATTAATGTTTTACAGGTCAGAAGTTTGTACAAATGAGTGTGCAGTACTCAGTAGTAATTATTACTACTCTTTTTTTTATTCTTTACAAGTTAGCCCTTGACTACAATCACACCTGATGGTAAGTGATGATGCAGTCTAAGATGGAAGCGGGCTAACTTGTTAGGAGGAGGATGAAAATCCACACCCCTTTCGGTTTCTCGTGTAGAAACCGAAAGGGATGTGGATTCGTATACATCGTACCGGGTGGTAACTAGCCACGGCTGAATTAAGAAAACCTCAATCGGCCCAGCCCGGGATCGAACCCAGGACCTCCGTCTTGTAAATCCACCGCGCATACCACTGCGCCACGGAGGCCGTCAAAAAATCTATCTATATCTATATATCTATCGTGGATGATGGTAGGTCCGCAAGAGATGTGACCTCCACAATATATTCTACAAGGCGAAGGAACTTGTACACAGGTGATAGGAATCGGCGCCGGTCAGCAGTCGCGCATCCACTGCACGCGGCTGGCGGGCGGCAAGGCGGCGCTGTGGTGGACGCGCTGCCACCCGCGCGTGCGCGCGCTGCGCTTCCGGCCCGGCGTCACGCGTGCCGTCGTCTCCAACGCCATCGACAACTACGTCAACGGGACCGTCGGTGAGACTGTGACTCGTCACCACCACCACCACCACCACCACCACCACCACCACCACCACCACCACCACCACCACCACCACCGTCATCATCATCATCATCATCATCATCATCATCATCATCATCATCATCATCATTTTTGCCCGATTTTGGCCTCTCTTTGACTCACACCCAATTCTCACCCAAACAGCTATGGACTTGTAACTAACTATGTATGTAAGAAAACGTTGGAATCTTAATTTTACCTACTTCCTACGGTATTCGATTAGGATGAAATTTTGCACACGCTCTGAGTTCTGATGACAATACATGACTAACTAAGAAACGTTATTATAAATCCAATATGGCGGCCTACTCAAGAAGGCGGACTGGCTATTTGATATGGGTATCAAGCGTGTTTTTTAGTTTTACAAACTATTAATGTTATATATCATATTATTTAGTGGATTTTATCTAAATCTAATATTATATACCTCTTTAGCTTGAAAAGTTTATGAATAAGAAAAGTTGACTATGAAAATAAAGTAACTTTGCAATTTGATGAACTGAATTTACATTACAATTACAACTAATCTAGCAGTTGTAATACAAAAGCTTGAAATTTTAGCTCAATTGCCGATGCAACCTACATTTTGATTTAATCTTTTAAGTCTTAATAAAATTGAATTCGAACTAATGATAATAGTAGAGTAATTCACTAGGTACTGATCTACCTCTCGAGCAATGGAACTCCCTGTTCGAGGGCGCGCCGCCCGCCCTACTCACTCCTGAAGAGAGGGACGAATGGGTGAAGAAAATGGACAAAGTGGCGCTCGCCTCCGACGCGTTCTTCCCCTTCAGAGACAACGTCGACCGAGCTGTGCAGGTGCGTGTCTTGTTATCTATACTATCTATACCTCAGACCAATTATTGTATAGACGTTACCTTTCTGTCAAATTATATGATCAACGATCTAATGCGTTTATAAAAACTGTCTTTATAGTAATGATGTTTAGTAGTTGTAATCGTGGTCGTCGGTTAAAGAGCTCCGTAAAAATACCTTTCTGTGTAGTTGAATGGTGTAAAAACGGGCAAAAACTTCTAGTTGAATATAAGACACGAGTATATACCAAATTTAAGCTCATTTTCTGAGGAAATTTGTTTCTGAATTTGGGTGTGATATTGGTCCTTCTATGATTGGTCTGAGATGTATACTAACAAAATGAAACGGTAGTGTGAGGTTCATTAACAACCCATATTCCGCTCACTGTTGAGCACGAGTCTCCTTTTAGAATGAGGGGTTAGTTAGTCCACCACGCTGGCCCAATGCGGATTGGCCGACTTCACTTATGTAGACAATTAAGAAATTTCTCAGGTATACAGGTTTCCTCACGATGTTTTTTCTTCACCGTTTCAACTTTATAACTGTAAAGTTGGAGCTGCATGCCTCGGACCGGATTCGAACCTAACCCCTCCGAATCAAAGGCAGAGAGTTACGTTCACAAATCCCTTACAAACAGAGCGTTTAAGACAAAAATATTCATTAACAATTACTTTGACGTTTAGAAGGTACATCAAGTAACATTGTGACGTCATAAAATGGACGACAGCGTTTTTGACGTTTGAAAAATTAAAAAAATACACGACTTTTAAATTGAGTTTTGATCATTAACTTTTATCCATTAATATCGATATATTTCGGACCGTTATTCCATGTACTACATGAAATTCATATTGTTTATATTAAATTTGATAGGAGTCAACTATTCTATTATTTCTAGTTACACCAGAACAATACTCTGCAATATGTAACCTAAAAAAGGTCCCAGGCCCCAGCTCAGCATATTGCTACATTATACTCCCCATAAACAAAGAACATACAGCACTGACAAAACAATATAATATTAGAATAAAGACACAGAATAAAGAATGTCTAGAATGAGTCTTTCCATGCAGCGTGGTGAAGACGGTGAAACTCATAAAAAAACAAACTTTACGCGTCTCTTTGATATCCGCATATACAAACTTTCCTCATAATTTGTATTTCAAAATTTAACACTAACAACAATTACCAATAAAAAAATACTCCATCTTATTTCTTTAGTTTTTGTGAACAGTTTTTAAAATATTTAAAAAGATTTATATAACGCCATTTTTCTTAAATAATACTGAAAATTACTGATGCGACGCATTGTGTCGTACTGACTCGAGAATATATTCGTTTTTGAATTTTGTATTATAACGACACCATCGTGTTCCGTGCGCTCTATCTGCCTATTATTCTTTAATCTGTGACATGAGATAAAAGATTAATATTATTTCAGTGTGGCGTGGAATACATCGGCAGCCCGGCCGGCTCCAACAACGACCAGGAAGTGATACAAGCGTGCAACGAGCACAAGATCATCCTCGCGCACACCAACTTGCGGCTCTTCCATCATTGATCATTTCAACAGCTCAACGGTAAAAGCAGCTGGACTCATCGCCGCGAAGTGGTGGTTCAATCCCCGTCCGCTGCACCATTGCCGTATCCACTTCTAAAGTCTGGCCGCTCAGAAATTGCGTTTCTGACAGGCCGACGATGTAACAAAAGAAAAAAAAACGAGGCAATTGTAATTTAATATGTTCGTCCCATTCGCACGAGCAGAAACGCAATTTCTGAGCTGCCGGACTTTAACACAGCTGACTAGTTGGAGGGGAAGGGGAATATTTATCATATTAAAAAAAAAATCGTGACTGGCTGGAGCACTTCATACCAATTCATAAAACGAACTTGTTCCTTCCTCCTCCATCCAATGTTCCACATACTATATGATAAAAATAAATTTTGGATCCCTTTTTAAAATTTATGGCAATTGGCATAGTTATATAAATGAAAGTTTATTTTGTTATAATATCTTTGAATTAAATTATATTGAAAAAAAAATGGATTTATTTCTGTAATCTTTTAATTTTGAAAAACACATCTCGACTTTTCCAGTGGTGTGTATGAGAAATTATGAAAATATATAAATCAAATCTTTCTCAAAATTGACCACAATTTTTTTTATTACACTATTAAATCAAACTTTAAGCGGGGAGAAAATATGTATTAAGTAACTTCGCACACATTTTCGGTTCCGCACAAAACGACTGATATTTTTGAGATCTTCTAATGTGTTAAAGAAATAATTAAATGTTCAATTTCTAATCATGTTAAAAAATTTATGTCATTATACAACATTGTTGAAGTACCATGGAGTATTGTTGTAACATTACGGCTTTATATTCTTATCCTTAAGTGTATGTATTATATTATTCTTAGAATCTCTTACACCAACATTGATAGTAATTTGTAGAAAAATCCATTTTTTTTATCTTATTAATCTGAATCTCAGATTCATTACTAAACCATATAATTTATCCTTCTTTGTATTTGCTATCTACATTCCACAATGTTACTCTTGTTTTTTGTATGACAACTTGCATAGTTTATAGTAAGTAATTATTTTACATTAATAAATGTTTAAGTAATATAATATTGATTTTTAATCTAAAAATGCCTCCTCTTGACCGTATCACAACAAAGAATCTCATGTTGAGATATATAGTGTACAAGTGTGTGTGTAAATACAGGTGCACTCTCTATTTCCTCACATGCAGGCGTAACAATACCCTCTACTTGACAACTCAAGGCAATAAAGATTTTTATTAAAAGAAAACCAATATGGGTAGGTACTAGGTACATAACTAACTTAATTTTACTTTTGCCTGCCTGGCCAGCGACTCGAACCCTGGATCTATTTTCCGCAGTCATAGTTTAGAAAACTTGGCCTGTCAGTAGTGAGTGATCGATTGAGCGGTCGACCAATAGCGGTGGAATCGAAAAATATCTCCTCTTTCGTCTCTTTGCAAAAAGTCATATTATTTTCGCTACTATTCCGAGTTGCAAATACGTGCAACTGCAAAGTAAAACGCTCAAAATAACTAAAACCTACTACAGGCAAACAAAATGTTTATCAATAAACAAATAAAATATGAGGGTACAAATTAAATTAAAATGACATGCATTTTATATTATATCTGTATTTTCCACAGAGCAATGAAAGCTAAAGCTAACGCTTTAGCAATAGAATGACCAAGGGGGCGGGGCCCGCGTACACTATGTGTTTGTATATTATGAAGGCGTTCGCTATGTGTTTGTATTATAAGGTTACACAGAGTAAACGAGTACTATAGTACAATAGTAAATAGATATAATAGGCAATAGTACTATAGTTAATACTATAGCACTGTTGTCTTGCACTAAACCTGTTAAGTACTAACTAAAGTTTACTCTCTCTGTAGGAGCTCTGTTAAAAATCTATTTTCTTTTAATATAAATTAGATTTTAGCGAAAATACAAAAAAGATCACCAAATATTTAATTTAAAAACGAATACATTCTCGAGTCAGTACGACACGAACGGTTCATAAAAACTAAAGAAATAAGATAATAGTAGATTGTTATACAAGGGGCTAAAAAGACCCATTATATACGAGGTATTTTTAGGGCCCGAGACGAAGGCGAGGGCCGCCTAAATAGAAACCGAGTTTATAATGGGTTTAGCCCCACGTGTTACACTCTGCTTTTCACTACGATTGCGAGAAAATAAAATAGTCTAGTACAATATTCAATGATTTATTTTAATTGAAAATTAAATGTACAAAGTCTACAATTTTGGATATTAATTGAGATGCTTTTACACAGTAACATAATTTCCGACTACTGTGAAGATGAATAATTAAGTAGGTATGTAAGATAAACGTGGGAGATAATAGTTTAAAAAACTCCTTTCGTAAGTGAATCCATTCGTTGTTGTTTTCTCCACTTATAAAATTTTTCGTAGGTAAGTACCTATTTAAGTAAATGCGTCTCGACTTTGATGGTAACAGATTGAAAATTTCATCCATCTCCAAATTAGGATCACCATTCTCACTAGATGAAGACAATAATAACAATTATTGTTGAAAAATATGTAAGTTACGGTCACAAATTGACAATGAATTTCTGAAAAAAATCAAGTGTGTATTATTCACGCCAATTATTTTTTAAATTCTCGCTTTTAAATTTTATTTTTTCACATGAGAAAGAGGCAAAGGTATTACATCGTAAAGGATGTCCCATGTCTTCAAATCTCGCTCTATTCGCAACTCAATAAAAATTAAATAAAAAAAATAAACGCATTCCACAGACAAGAACGCTGCATTTCATTCCAATTTAAAGTTTTTTATTTATTTTTCAAAACAATCAGTGCCTTACCTATAATGATTCTATTTTCGAATAAAACCTCGTCCGTTTTATAGTAGGCTAGTACTTAGCTAGTACTCGTAACAGACAAGAATTAAAAAAACAAAATTACTTTAGCCCCTAGAGGCTAATATGCTTGTTTAGCCCCGCTGTGGTAATGTGACAGTGTTTTTGAGCAAGAGTAGTGAAAAAGTATTTTTTTATTGATTAATATATTATTTTACGTAATTTTATTTAGTGTTCAATTTTGAAATACAAATTATGAAAAAAGTTTGCATATGCGGATGTCAAGGAGATCCGTGACGTTTGGTTTTTTTATGGGTTTCACTAGCCAGTGAAACCAGACTGTGCCAGCTATTTTAGAATGGTGACGCCGGTGAGGCTTCACCACGCTGCTTGTAAAGACTCATTCTGTATGATCTTTATTCTGTGATTATTCCGTGGTATTTTCAAATTGTTTGTTGATAAACATTTCACATCGAGCTAATAAATTCAAGCGGGAGAAACAAAAGGAAAAATCTAGTATATGTAATACAGTTGTACAGAAGTGATAACGGCAACTGGGGGATTTTTGTGACTCATCAATCAAACAAAAGTGCTAGGTTCTTCCCCGACGCGTTGACGTCATAGCAACAACATTGTTTTGCCTTGACCGTTCGAAAGTGTGATCCAGTCATCAGGAGATTGCCCTAAATTACGGGAAATTTTCATACAACATAATTTTGACAAAAAAATGTAAAGTTTAAATATTGTATTTTTCTTTCATTGTACTTTTTTTGTGTGAGTTGTAGCCTAGCCTGTGTACTATATTATGTTGGATAAGATATTGGCAGCTGTGATACAATTAGAATCACTTTCTAAGGTATAATCTAAATTCCATACTTTTTTCTAGATAAATAGACTCGATTTTGGTATTTACGTATCTTTGATGATAATTGGAAAAATAGATTGGAAAATACAATATACCTATAGCTACTCATATAGATAAATAGATTAATTTCGACAATACACACAGCTGTCTAGCCAAGTTACTTTGTGTTATAAATAACAAAATAGCTGATGAATAAAAATTATTATTTTAATCAACAACTCCAACAAATGCACAATTTTGTGTTTACTTACATTATATATATATGTCACAGAGTAAAGAATAATAGGCAGACAGAGCGCACGGAAACTGTTCACATACCAAAAGAAATAAGATGCAGTATTTTTTTATTGGTAATAATTGATTATTATATTAATTTACGTAATTTTTGTTAATGTTAAATTTTGAAATACAAATTATAAAAAAAGTTTGTATCTGCGAATGTTTTTTATGGGTTTCACCGGCTTCACCACGCTGTTTGATGACTCATGCTAGATCATCTTTATTTTGTGTTATAATACAATTCCCTATTGAATGGGACAGAGGTATAGCGGTTAAGCACAGCTTGAATAAAATTAATATAATTATTGTACATACAAGTATTGATCGTGTTAATAAAAATAATGATTATACATTTTAGCACAGCATTTTAGTAATAATAGTTTGATGTAATTTTCTGGGTTTGTTTTGGTTGTTTATGAATTTTATGTTATAAAAATTTACAAAGCAAATTAAAAAAAATAGTTGTTTCATAAGTATTAAAGAGATTAAGTTCTTAATGAATCCAATTCCGAGTATCAAGTTTTAGTAAATATTAAAAAATGCTTTAAATCACATTTGATTACGAGTTTGTATTATTTACTAATCACGTTTATGTCTAATAGTCTAATATGATTAAATTAAATACTTAAGTGATCTAAATATATTACTTTCAAAACGTGATTATACTTACTTAAATCGAT
This sequence comes from Bicyclus anynana, assembly GCF_947172395.1. Lineage (NCBI taxonomy): Eukaryota > Metazoa > Arthropoda > Insecta > Lepidoptera > Nymphalidae > Bicyclus > Bicyclus anynana. The sequence goes on from NC_069094.1 coordinate 6,247,170, forward strand.
TTGCTTACTTTATATATTTATATATTTATGTATATATGTAGGGTAATATTCAGTCACCCTTTGCAATACCAATGCACAAGTGTCAAAAGTAAATTGAAAGTTGAAACTTCAGTTTTGTTTTGTATTGTCAATGTGGCCGTGTCCGAGGAAGCCGAGTTAGAAATAATAATAAAGTGTTTATAAATGATAAATAGATCTCAAAGTTAGTACCTATATGTTAAAAACTAAAAAAAAAAAACAATTTTATGGCTACTGCTCGTAGTTTTGTAAAACAATTTTTTTTTAAACTGTCGCAATTCGCAAATCTGAAGTGTGAAGTCGCAACAAGGAAAAGTTTGTTTTTATTTTGAAGTGATAATTTTTGTGGTGGAAATTTAAGATAAATCGCAAACAAAATGTCAGCAAGTGAAGCGGATATGAGTGATTCAAATATGGAATCGCCATTCTCGCAGTCGGATTCGTCTCCATATAGTTCTCCATCACAACAGGTGCCACAGCTCGCGAATTTTATTTCCGAGTTGTCATGCACAGAGCCGATGCAGCATAGAGGTAAGTAAAATCACCTTGAAAATTAACTGCAAGTTGATATAATGTCAATTAAAAGAGTACTTACATCTTTATTGCATCAGAAATTTTTGTTATGTAATTTATCTGCCTGAGTTTAAATTTAAATCAAATCCTAAATGTATGGGCCGCATCAATCCAAAACGGCTGGTCCAATATTGATGAAATGGTTTTTGTTTAAAGGTGTTTAGTTTGTAACATTGCAATTAAAAGCTGGAAACCTTTTCTACTATATATTTAGAAACCATGTAGAGGTTTAACTTTCCTACTGATATCCATCATTATTTTTGAAATAAAGATTATATAGGTATATCATGCATTATAAACTATTATAATTCAACAAGCACACACAAGCAAAGTACCTAATATATTTCCAGTTTCTGCTTCAGTTCAATAGAGGTCAAAGTTGAATCTGTTTAATTAATGTTATCCTACTGTTCTGGAGCTGCTGTGCCGTGATAGCCCAGTGGAAATGACCTTGGCCTCCAATTCTGGATGGTGTGGGTTCAAATCTGGTCCAGGGCATGCACCTCCAACTTTTTAGTTTTGTGCATTTTAAGAAATTAAATATCACGTGTCTCAAACGGTGAAGGAAAACATTGTGAGGAAACCTGCATACCAGAGAATTTTCTTAATTCTCTGCATGTGTGAAGTCTGCCAATCCTCATTGGGCCAGTGTGGCGGAGTATTGGCCTAACCCCTCTTTCTGAGAGGAGACTCGAGCTGAGCAGTGAGCCGAATATAGGTTGATAACTGCTCTGGAGGAATTGTTTGTTGTTATGCATTTTATGGATATTTTATTTACTTAAAACAAAATTAAATATTCAAAACTAAACTTCATTTATTTATGTAGAGTTAGTGTAAAAGGTCTTTTAAAACAGAGTATAAACTCTTTTAAAATCATCATTCTTTTGAACTTGTATATACTTAATGTAGAAAACACATAATTTACTTACTTATTTATTTACTACCTTACTGCTTATTTCTATGTGCCTAATACATATGTATTAGGCACATAGAAATAAGCAGTAATGTAATTGTTACTCAACATTGTTGTTGTGAGTATTCACAACAACAATGTTGAGTAACAATATCCTATAGCGAATTATTGAACCCTAAAAGATGTAAGTACTTTAACTTTACCATCACTTAATTATCTCTATCAAATCACTCTTTTAAAGGTATACTAGGACAGGCTTCCCACCTTTTAGGATATATGGATATGGAGCTTAACCCACCACATTGCTTCAAGGCAGGTTGGTGGGCATAAGGTGATAATTAAATTTATTAAAAACCACTTAATTAACTTAATGATAATGACAGAGGCCTATGGCTTAACCTGCTCTCTGAGACGTGCAGATGTATTACCACCATCTTCCCAACTACAGGCTAAAAATTATAACTGAAAATTTCTTAAACAAAGAATCAGTATCTTGTATCCCTGATTCATCATTTTGTTCATTGATTTGACCCTGGGACCTCTTAATCCGAAGCCACATAGGCTAGGTATTCAATGATAACTTAATTAATAATAATTTTGGCTTTTATTGTAGGCACTCTGCCATATCTGAAAATTACTGAGCAGCCACAAGACCACTTCCGGTTCAGATATAAAAGTGAAATGATAGGGACACATGGATGTCTACTGGGAAAATCCACCTCAACCACAAAAACTAAATCACATCCTACAGTTGAAGTAAGTTATTTAATTATATTAACTCTACAATTAAATAGAGACTAGATATTGATAGTGTTTAAATAATAATTTTATTCATTCAATTGAAATAAAAATAACTTTATGAAATCTCTTTTGTTTTGGGTTTATCTCAATGATAAGATCTTAATTTTAATGATAGGTCTTGTTCTGCAGAATTCATGGATTTAATGTTTTTTTTTTCAATTACATTATAATATGAGGAAAACAAAGTCTTCCATGGTTTCTGTCTGTCTATATGCTAAAAAACTATTAAACAGATTTTTATGCAGTTTTCACCAAAAGATAAAGTAATTAATGAAGAAAGTTCATGTACATATACTTTGTCAAGATTTTGTGTAAACTAGTTTGTAACAATAGTGTGAAATTAGAAGGATCAGAAGTTTCCATAAGGAATTCTGAATTTACTAAACTAGAAGATCATCAGGATTAGCTGAAATGCTCTATGCGTAATTCACTTGCCATGCTGGTATAAAATCTCATTGATAATATATTTTTAGCTAAAAAACTACCCTGGCACAGCATTAATAAGATGTAGACTGGTCAGACATGATGTTGATGAGGAGCATCCTCACCGGCTACTGGAAGATGATCAAGACAGAGACGTCACAAGTATAATACCACAACAGGGCAGTTATAGAGTAGCGTAAGTATTTTTCCTTTTTATGTACAAAACTAGCAAACACTCTTCAAGTGAAACTCTCTTTTTCACAAAGCCCTCAAGAACCATGCAGTTATTGGGATAAAAAGTAAGTCCAGTTTCTATATCAACATTGTGAGGAAACCAGCGTATCGAACGCTCATCAAAACTCAGACCAATTATAGAAGGACCTGTATCGCACTCACAGTCACAAACAAAATTGTCTGTCATTTTCTGAGCTTAGATTTTGTATATATCTTATACTAAACTAGAAGTTTTTGCCCGTTTTTTACACAATTCAATTACACAAAAAGGTATTTTTACAGAGCTCTTTAACCGATGAACACGATTACAATTATTTAACATTGATTCTATAGAGACAGATCGTTGATCATATACTTTGACAGAAAAGTAACGTCTAGCGAGGCAGGTCCTATACAATAATTGGTCTGAGCATCAAAAGGATCGTAGTATTCTTTGTATATAGAAAGTCATACAAGTGCGTCTACTGAAATGCATTGTGCGGTTCTCACCAATCTACAATTTAATGTGATGCATCTGATTCTTATGATGCTGATATGTGCCACTTACACAGAGAAAGATTAATAGTACACTCGCCATTGTTATGGAATGGCAAACTGTTTTGCGAATAGCCAGTAGATTGGTACAAGCATATTATTGTTGTTGTTTATACAATGAGTAACAGTTATTTGGCTTTTACAGATTCAGTGGTATGGGTATAATTCACACGGCTAAAAAGGATGTTGCATTATTACTGTTTCAAAAATACTCTCAGGAGAAAATCAAACACTTAAATGAAAATGGAGTAAGTATCATCTTCCTTACATATTTCTATTATATCAATTAAATTCCTTCGCCGTTTCTGTCCGTCTGTATGCGATAAACTCAAAAACTACTGTATTTTAACACGGTTTTCACTAATAGATTCATGATGAAGATATACAATTTGTCAAGGTTTTGTGTGAATTGGTTGACTTATAACGACAACTATTGGAAGTATCGGAAATATTCAACCTGCCTGGGAGCTTTCATCGAAATCGCTGCCATATACCTTACGCTTCATCTCTAATTTCAATGAAACAACTAAAGTTTACACAAAGCTTAGGTAGTGACATTTTCTGCTTGAATCTGCTCTGCGTGATCTGTATAAATTATCATCATCATTAACAACCCGTATTCGGCTCACTGTTGAGCACGAGTCTCCTTTCGGAATGAGAGGGGTTAGACTAATAGTCTACCACATTCGCGCAATGAAGATAGACTTCACACACATAGAGAATTAAGAAAATTCTCTAATATGCAGGTTTCCTCACGATGTTTTCCTTCACTGTTTGAGACACGTGATATTTAATTTCTTAAAATGCACACAACTGAAAAGTTGGAGGTCCATGGCCTAGACCGGATGCGAACCTACGCCCTCCGAATCGAAGGTATAGGTCATATCCACTGGGCTATCACGTCATTGTATAAATAGACAGAGATAAATATTATCACCATAAGCCCAGTAACATTCATGGTAATAGCATGGTCTAAGATCCTAATCTTAAAATAAGGCCTAGACTGGTAATACGATTATTCGTAACGGTTATATTAAGCATGATTGCGTATTATATACTCCATATAATCAGTAATGTAAGAGTGCTACAATATAATATAATATTGTGATAACTGTGTTTTCTCTAGTGCTTATAGTTAACACTACGAAAACACAAAGAAACTTTTAAAGTTTCGTCTGTTTGTTTTTTCGGGCTAATCAAATAATGGAATGACTATGCCGATTTAATGGGTCTTTCACTGGAATATAGAGGAGGTTATTGAGCATTATAAAAGCTACTTCGTTTCCTGGATAATACTTGGTTCCAGAGATATTAATAATAACCAAATTTTACGCGGACAAAATTGCGGGCACCCGTTAGTAATGCGCTAGTATACATTATTATCTATACTAATATTATAAAGAGGTTAAATTTGTGGCATTGTAGGGGTAGGGAAATCTCCGGATCTACTAAACCGATTTTGAGAATTCTTTTACCACTAGAAAGCCACGTTATTTATGAGTTTCATAGGCTGTATTTATCCTCGTTTTTCACGGGAACGGGCACTACACGGGTGAAACCGCGGGGCGTCGGCTAATAGGTAATGTAATATAACTATTATAACTTGTGTAACACAAACAAATGTGCCTACATAGGTACCCTGTGTCCAACGAATGGCAGTGCATTATAGTACTATTTACTCGTAATATGATTAAGAGTCCTTTTATGAGCGAGGGATTTAGAGAGCCTGTTTGTTACTGGTACACTCCTTCATGTTAGGTAACCTGGAAGAGATCACTATTAGTGATAAGGTCGCCTCTTGTACTGCATTTTATCCTTAGTTAAAAGATTTTGTATGTTTTTATATTATGTTTGTTGCAATAAAGTTGAATAAATAAGAGTGTGTGCCCATGAGGCGCTTTGTATAAACAATCGTCAAAAAAAAATTAATATTTCTTACCATATAATCGTAATTATAATTTTTATTGTTTATACAGCTACCTAGCTCTAAATCAAAAAATATAAATAATTAAGGTAAAATAAAAATGGGGTATTGCAATGAACAAATTAAATATTAAGGGTAAGCTGGTGTCAAAATAGTCATGACTTATCGTAGGTAATCACTTAGCATCACGTGAACCGTATCCCTGTAACCGTATTTTATGCGCTAGTTTTTTATTTATTTATTAAAAATACTTATACTTCATAGATATTTCTAAAGTTTTATTTCAATTTTTTTTTATTATCACGACCATCATGGTGTTATGACCAGAAAATACCTGCTATTGAATGATAAGCTGTGTATGTTCTGAGAAATGTTATGTTTGCACAAAGGTAATAAAAATATACCGCTTATCGGTAACAAGACGGTTCCCGCGACTTTGACTGAGGATTCTTTTTTAATATTTGCGCAACATAAGACTCTATTGATTATTAATTATTATTATTTAAATAATTTTAGATACAGATTTTTCTAAATTGTTTGACTGTATATTAGTAGTAGTAGTAGTTTTAATTGATTTCGAAAGACACGGCTAAAACTCGCGTGATACAATCTCGGAGTATGCCGACTAGCTTCAAACCCATACGGGGCCATAGCGTCGCAGTTTGGATCGTGCAGCGTTGCTAGAACCAGCTTATGACCAAGGGCCCCGTATAGGTTCGAAACTAGTCGGGCATACTCCGACGTTTCACGTGAGTTTTAGCTGTGTTTCATAATCAATTAATATGAATAACGTTTAAATTCTACAATTTCTATTTTTGGTTAATTTATGACTATTTCTATCACAGTTTGCAAAATTAAATTGTAAAAAATAACTTAACATAGCAATAAACAGGAGTAACTAACTCGGAAGATAGCTTATCGGGACGATAAAATATGACGATACGTAATGGATCGAAATAGCAACATACAGTATTCATGGATTTTCTATTGAAACATTGTTGTTATTTATAACTACAATGCTTATATCATCGATACCTACTTATAATAAAACTGTAACAGGTCAAATTCTGTAAGCTATTTTAGTTAAATGACATTATACAGTTATTTTAAAATACGTAAAACTTAGCTACGTCATAATTATAAGGAGTCGTAAAAGGAACACATTTTTAGATCAACTTACAAACTAAATATTATTTACCCCGAAAATATTAATTTTTAAACACATGTTCGTTGTTTTAATTAATTTTCGGTAAAGAATATAACCCCCTCCTATAAATACTTCCGAGCAGCCTGTATAATCGATACTATAATACCGATAAAATATTACCTATATCGTTTTAATTTTTGTCTGACTGTATATCCGTATTTAATGCTGACCGGGTATCACGTTGAAACTATTGAATGAATTTAAATTAAACTTAGCACGATTTGATGCCATAATACGTAAAAGGTTGTAAGATACTTTTAGTCGCGATAATTGAATCAGAAGGGGATGAAACAGGGGTTAAACATTTGTATGAAAAGTCCTTAATTTTTCAAGTTACATTTGTAATATTTATAATTTGGTATATGTACAAAAATAAAATACTTAGAATAATGTCATTCAAAATTCTACCCCAAAATGGTTAAAAAGGGCTTCAAAGTTTTTTTAATATAAATCGTTCATGTTTTGAGTTATATTTTTGTAAAATGATTACTGACCTGGGAAACACCTAATCGTATGCTCATCGCACAAAATTCTAATTGTATTTTACGCACAAATTTCTAATTGTATTTGTATTCAAAATTCAAAATTAATCCACGGCAGAAAGCGCGGTCACCGTAATTAATAGTACTTATTACATTTTTTCCATTCAACAAAGCACTATTAATATATATAAAAAAAAATATTAAGGTAACTTATTTAAGTATTAAGAATCCAAACTGATTAAAATATAGATATTATCTATGTAGGTAAGTAGGTATTATATTTTTCGCACTAAGCAGGTACGTAATATCAGTTTTCGTTATACTTACCATTATATACCATATATGACCACACTCCTTATATTTTGAATGTGACGATAAATGACACCATACTCACCTTACGTACCTTAATGTCTAGCCTTGACATTCTAACTTGTAGAGTGGACGTCACTTGACTCTTGAGGTTGAGATTAGCCTAAATACAAAGAGTTCTATACAATTTTTTTTGTTGGGGATAGAAAATTGGCTGGTTCGGCCTTCGGCTTCGGCCGTGGCTAGTTACCACCCTACTGGTATGGTAGAAGTACCGCCAACCGATTTAGCATTCTGTTACGATGCAATGTAGAAACCGAAAGGGGCTTGGACTTTCATTCATCTCCTAACAACTTCGCCCGCTTCTATCTTAGATTGCATCATCACTTGCCATCAGGTGAGATTATAGTCAAGGGCTAACTTGTATTAACACTAAAGACCGCAGCGGTCAAATTGATGATTCCGTGAAGTTAAATGTGTATATTTTTGAAGTTATAGGTACTTTGATTAGACATGAAATTCTTAGGCTTATAATGTTTTGTAGTTTGATAAACGCCGTTGAAATATAAAGTCGATATCTTAATTAGTTATTGAAATTTGAAATACAACGGGTCATACTTATAAAGACTAAAGCCGACAAAATGACGCATTACAAGGAACTCGGTTATCGAGTGCCTATTTGAGGTTCCTTAGAAAATATTTGTTTACATTATTTGTTTTGTTCAGCTTCAGCTTTGTTATTGTTCAATTCGATCAGTATTTAACTATCAGAGGTGTGTAAGCTGGATTTGTATTCGTTATTAGTGGACGCCCGCGACTTCGTCCACGTAAATTCAGTTTTTCACAAATACCTACCGCGAGAACCATGAATTCTCTGCGGGATAAAAAGTTAGTTACTCAATAACCTTCTGTCTTTCAGTGAATATCTGAACACAAGTCCTGGGTTGTCCATGACCTAACACATAATAACCTTACAAACGCATTTGGGTTTAAACAACAACAAGTATATTACACGTAGTCGTAAACATAATCACACAATGGACGGCGTGTATTGCATAGTAAGCCGAGACGAATGGTGTTCAGCGAAAGATAAAAGAATAGGTACTTTAATAAACATCCTGTCTGTATTTACATACCATTGACAGTCAGGCACACATCTAAAATTACAGATTATTTCCTCTTCCTGTTTAATAAGCTCCATGTTTATGGCACAGTTTCGATGTGAAGTATCGCGAGTAAAAGTCTTGTTGAAATCGGTTCAGCCGTACTACCTACCAGAGATCACTCATTATCTACCCATATTCGGCTCGCTGCTGAGCTCGAGTCTCCTTTCAGAATGAGAGGGGTTAAGGCAATAGTCCACCACGCTGCCCCAATGCGAAAGTTCTCTGGTATGCTGGTTTCCTCCACTGGGCTATCACGGCATACCAGAGATCCCGGAAGAAAAGACATAGCAGATAAAAAAGTTTTGTATGTCTTTTAGTATCACGAATATACGAGTACAATATATAGAACCTTTAAACTAACCGAACACTGTAGCAAAGACATCGTTAAGAAAGTATCGCGAGTAAAAGTGTCATTGAAATTGTACAGTCGTACCAGAGCTTTATCCGGTTAGAAAGACAGGCATGCAGCTTTGTGTTTTAGCAGAGTAAAGAAATATTTTTAGTATCGCTTATCAAAACTACCTTATTATAGTATAGAACCTTTAAACAAGTAAAATAACCTAACACTGTAGCAAACACATTGTTAAGAAAGTATCGCGAGTAAAAGTCCAATTGAAATCGTTTCCGTCGTAACGCAGAATTCGGAGATTAGACCGGACAGAAAGAAGCAGACAGACAAAATATTTTGAAAAGTTTCTTTGTGTTTTAGTATCGCTTAACAAAACTACCAAACCGTTATTATATACTCGTACGAGCAGAGGCATGTGTGTGTGCAATTCTTTTATACCCCTACCCTGCTCCATACAAACTTCCACTTCCATTTTAGCTAAAAAGAGACAAAAATTGCATAATTCACTCTTCAACCTTTCAACTATCTCCACTTGAAAAAATATCGCCTAGGTATTAAGAAAGTTTCTTTGTGTTTTAGTACGAGTATCGCGTAACAAAACTACCAAGCCGTTATTATACGAGTATAGACCATTAACCTCAAAACAAGTAAACTAACCTAAAACTATAAAAACATTGATAAGTACTGAATTGTGTTCTTTGTTATGTTGACGTAACAAACAATGAAACCAACACAACTTTTGTGAAGGCACACGTGTTGCCAGTTGTACTCGTACGAGTAAATGAATTGCCGTTGTTAATTGTTATACAAACTTTAGTAAGTTATTTTAAGTGCTATTTAAAATGAAGAACGTACTAAAACGTGCGCCTGCGGTTGCCAGATATACTCGTACCTGATAACACATTTTAGAAAGAATGAAAGTTTTTCAGCCCATACTCCTACCATAGATAATACCTATGGTAGCCAGTGTGCCCAGTGGGAGTTTTCATTTCATACTGTTACTATGTTTTCATACTGGTACTATCGCGCTAAGATGGGACCGACGAGATATAGAGAAAATTCAACCAATGACGGCGCAACCGGAAATATCGCTATCTCTTTCATTGCGCTGGTACGAAAGAGATGGGATAGCTCCGCCGCCATTGGACGACAGTTTGTCTATTCTCTCTTCACTTGTTCGCATGTTAGCGCCAATAGTATTTGGACTGTGGTGGCTTTGGAAGGTAGCTGGTTCAAAGTGGATTCTTGACAATTATTATCCTCAGTTGTCCAAGTATAAAACGTAATTTTTTAATAATTATTTACTGCAGAATATCATGAAGAATCAAGTCTCCCATCGCTGGACCTTTACCTTCGAGGCAACCCTGTGCAAGAGACATGTAAAAAAATGTAATGACGTCTTTCAGAGGGTTGCCGCGAAGCTAAGTGACTGACAACTGGGGACATAATTTCTCATATGCCGAGATATAATATTAAAAAGATACGCGCGAAAAACATAACCTTTCTTACAATCTGTTAAAAACACGCCTTATAGACTGTCTAGACCCTTGAAATCTGCTTTATTCCAAAACCACAGTCCTAACTCCATAATTGGCTACTTGGCTTGTATTTAACTATTAAGCAGAATATGCTGACAACTTTCACCTTTTTTTTTTAATATCTTTACAAGTTAACCCTTGACTACAATCTCACCTGTTAGTATGTGATGATGCAATCTTAGATGAAAGCGGCCTAACTTGCTAGCGAGTAGGATGAAAATCCACACCCCGTTCGGTGTCTACATACCGGAACGCTAAATCGCTTGGCGGCCTTGCCGGTAGGGTGGTAACTAGCCTCGGCCGAAGTCACCCACCAGTCAAAATAAATAGCTTGCCTAAAATGAGGTATGTCTGGCTATTGTAGGCCGTCGGTCCATTTGAATATGTACGTGCTCGCAGTCGCACACGCACACTTCAATCCACTCCCTAGTATTACGAACGTCGATCAACTTGTACAAGTGTTTGTGATATTTTTAACCGATCGAAGGATTTACTTAATAACTCAACTACAGTTCGTTTCATGTAGGATGGTGCGGGTGACAGTTCGTTTCACTCTTGACAATTTTGCTGCGATTCACGATAATAGTACGTATTATGCACGTGACACGTCACACTGTCACCGTACCCATGATGCTATCTGAGAAACACTTCAGAATGACATGACTCATGATGTACCTATTCGTATGTAGGAAACCAATGCTGGTTGGCTTATCGGTGATTTAAAGTACAAACATAAAAACAATCGTTGGTCAAGTGTTGTTTAGGTTTCGGTACCTACAGGTTAGCCTGTGTAGCCGGATCTTGATCTTGGACCTTGGGTTTGAGTCCGGGTCGGGCTATAAAATATTTAGTTTTTAATTTTTCTAATAAAAATTCGCCCGTGTCTCGCAGAGCACGACCGCTGTCTGTCTCGGTCAATACCATAGAAGCAGCTTGGTGGGCCTAAACTTATAAACATAATACTGGGGTAAAATATAGCCTATGACCTTCGGAAAAACTTTCTAGCGGTAAAAGAATCTATGTGGATATGAGCTCTGCCTCCGATCCCGGAAGGTGTGGGTTCGAATCCGGTCTGGGGCATGCACCTCCAACTTTTCGGTTGTGTGTATTTTAAGAAATTAAATATCACGTGTCTCAAACGGTGAAAGAAAACATCGTGAGGAAACCTGCACACCAGAGAATTTCTCAATTATCTGCGTGTGCAAAGTCTGCCAATCCGCATTGGGCCAGCGTGGTGGGCTATTGGCCTAACCCCTCTCATTCTGAGAGGAGACTCGAGCTCAGCAGTGAGCCGTATATGGGTTGATAACGAACGAACGAATATAGTATAGATAACTTGGTTGAAAAATAATTAATTTAGAATCAAAAATATTAATAGTCGCAGTCTTATCATAGAAGAGTAGGTATTAGTTAGGTAGTCAGTTAACAATAGTTACAGTTAATAGTTATAAAAATTATGCAATAACATGCCATGGTGGATATTAAGCTAAACTACACGCAAATTGTTTTGTCAGTGAGTCGGATATGGTGCTAGCTTGCGGTCGTGCGTTTTGCCAATCGTTGATAACTGAATCATTCGGCCTGCGACTTTGACAATGTTCTTTTGTAGAGGATGCGGTATGTAACATTTGTTGTTTTCATTTTATATTTTTTTTCTAGCTTCGGCTCATGTGCGAGAACCAGGCAAAAAATATCAATTTAAATATCGTTCGGCTGAAATTCAGCGCGCACGACGTCAACACGAATGCTGAGATTTGTCTGCCTGTGTACTCTGAGCCTATTCACAACATGAGTGAGTTTGTTTTTATTCGATAAGTAGCGGACACCCGCGACTTCATACGCGTGGAGTTCAGTTTTTCACAAATACCGCGGGAATCATGGATTTTTCCGGGATGAAAAGTAGCCTATGTGTTAATCCAGAGTACAATCTATTTCCATTCCAAATTTCAGCCAAATCGCTTCAGTAGCGGCAGCGTAAAAGGGGAACAAACATATTTACACACTTACACACAAACTTTCGCCTTTATAATATTAGTGATTAGTTTTAGTGTGATAATACAAAGGGTGTCTTATAATTAACGAATCAAATGTTATACATTATCGGATTATCTATTTAATCATGACCGAATCCGTCGGCTTAACGTACTTTCCCGGGCACGGAGATGTAACACCATCAGTCCATCAACTTCCCATCTCCAAGGCTTGGCTTGAGACTTAGTCTAGGTTACTACACCATTGATGAGTTCCTTAATGATAAAGGTGCTTGAAGGCCATTGGATCAGCTTCCACCTTCACACAGGAAGTAAAACTATAAGAAATGCTAATGTTGTTATCAATTTTAAATTATAATACTGTGTACATTTTTTTTAAAAGAGCAACTGTTGAGTTTCTTGCCGGTTTTTTTTGCCTTCTGAACCGGTGGTAGAATCTTAATAAATAGTCAACTGACGTTTCAAAAGTGCTTGTAAACTGAGCTTACTTGAAATAAATGGATTTTGAATTTGGCCCCCGTGGCGCAGCTGTATGCGCGGTAGATTTACAAGACGGAGGTTCTGGGTTCAATCCCCGACTGGGCCGATTGATTAACTGGGCTGGTGGGAGGCTCCGGCCGTGGGTAGTTACCACTATACCGGCAAAAGCGTACCGCCAAGCGATTTAACGTCCCGGTACGATGTCGTGTACTAAAAGGGATTTTCATCCTCCTCCTAACAAGTTAGCCCGCTGCCATCTTAGATTGCATCATCACTTACGTACATACTCGTACTCAGTCAAGAGCACAGAAAACATATGTACAAGTCAAGAGCTAACTTGTAAAGAATTAAAAAATGCCCGAGAACTTTTAGGTATTGAAAATTTCTTAGAAGACAGAAATGCTCAATATTTCATTGCCCGACTCAGGGACCCCAGAGCCAGGTCATTCGAAGCCACACAGACTAACCACTGGACAATGAGGTATTTAGATTAAATAAATAGTATAATTATTTGTATTTTATTTCAGAAAGCGCTGCAACTAACGACTTAAAAATATGCCGGATAAGTCGATGCAACGGCAAGCCGCAGGGAGGTGACGACGTTTTTATTTTCGTCGAAAAAGTAAATAAAAGTAAGTGTTTCATTTTCCATTGTTTCTTCATACATAGCAGTAGGAATAACGTAAACCGAAACAGAAAAAATCCTCATGTTGCGGAAAATAAAGTACCTATATATTTTTTTTATATTTTGGGTTTACGGCTCTGTTTTCAAGGGGTCCTTTTTAACCTTCTAGCATTATAGACTGCTATAAAGTACTTGTAGCGCCTTCAGTCAAAGTTTTATTTTTTAATATATTCTTCTTTTCTTCACCACAAGCTTTATTTTTAAATATATTTTTCTAAATAGAAAATTGTGAAAACCATTAGGAGCAATAACTCGTAATAAAAAATAGTCATTAATCAATATACTTATCATTCACAACTTTGTAGACATTTTACTAACGATGATTTGATTTCATAACGATGGTCTGTTTGGATTATTTTTTATTTTTTAATGTTAATTGTCTTAAAAACTAATTACTTAAATAAAAAATTAGTCAATGCCCTTAAGCTGGTTAAATTGTTACCCATTAAGCCTCTTAAGTACATGTAAGCAGCTTGTAATGAGGTTCTGAGTGCTATTTATATTTATTATTTGCACTATTTATTTAATTAAAAATGATTAAAAAACAATCATTAGTGATTACATAATGTTAGCAATTGTTTATCGCTTGATTTATAGGTAGGTACAATCTTGTCACTTCGCTCGCGTATGAAAGTTTTTTTTATCTGTCAGTAACAAAACGATTTTTTGGATATTAAATGATTATGAAACACGGCTAAAACTCACTCATTTTTTGGATGGTACAGTTACACTACGTTTTTTCTGTACCCCTTAAAAATAATGAGACATCCTTTTTTTTTTCAGAAGAATACTTAACTAATCCATTATCTTTCAATGTGGCAGATATTCTTAAAAAATTCTTCCCTAAAATTAGTCAAGACTTTGTAAGGAGTGGGCGAGAATCCAACCCGTGGCTTCTTCAATCTCGCTAAATAGCGAGCGAGATATTCTTAAGAGCGAGATTGAAGAAGACGGAATAAATTCCGTCACCTCAACCCTACGAGTGGAGCTGTTGTATTTTTTTTTTAATATTTGTTACTACATAACTTCTTCATTTACTAAGCAATTTTGAAAATTATTTTTTTGTTGATAGAGTATACTTCCAGAGTCCCATTTAATTTTTACAAAAATCGGTGAGGTAGCTTAAAAATAAAAATAACTGAAACAAGTGAACAAAATTGCCCATACTGTGGCGTTTACGATCTGGGAGACACTAAAAACAGAAAAATAAAATGTTTTTAACTTATAAATTAACCGACATAAAATATGCATTATTACTCTAAAAAGTTAAAAATAACATCGCTCCATATCCTTTCTATTCATTTGTTTGAGGTCGGTTAAATTTTTTTGTTAAAAAATTTAAGATTTCGACGAATTGATAAGCTCCTCCTTTTTTTAAGTCGGTTAAAAAGATTTACTAAGCCTTTACTGCGATTTCACTTTTTGTTAAGTGACGATGCTGTTTAATTTGTAAGAGAGTTTTTATTCAGGTTTCACTCACACACATATAGAAGGTAAGATCGTGATTGTTTTACCGTTTCAGAAAATATAATGATACGATTTTTTGAAATCGACGAAAATGGTGACCGCGGCTGGACCGCAAACGGAACATTCCTACAGAGTGATGTACATCACCAATACGCTATCGTTTTCAGGTAAGGGATAATGACAGTATTTTTAATCTATACTAATATTATAAAGCGGAAGAGTTTGTTTGTTTGTTCGTTTGCTTGCTTGAACGCGCTAATCTCAGGAACTACTGGTCCGATTTTAAAAAAATCTTTCGGTGTTAGATATCCAATTTATCGAGGAAAGCTATAAGCTATATATTATCATGCTAATTCTAAGATCAATAGGAAGCGAAGCACCAATGAAGAATATTTCAAAATCGCGGGATTTTTTCTTATTGAGAGCTTATGCTGCGTGCGCAAGCTCTCAATGCTGAGTATAGCATACAAAGAGAATGCTAATAGTAAAATAGAATGGAAAATAACGCTCTCTCTTTCGTTCCTTCGCTGCAAAATTTAGCGCATCTTAGTCTTTCTGGTGTGGGTAAAATAACTGATTTTTTTATTCTTTACAAGTTAGCCCTTGACTACAATCCTTATCAATTTACTCTTTGTTACAATTTCACCTGATGGCAAAGATTTTATAATAGAGATATATCACTAGCACATCGCATCAGAATTGAGGCGAACAAAAGCGGCTAATTGTCCTAATTTCATTGGAGATTTCATTGGGATGGAGTAGCTAAATTCGGATTACTTTTTGCGGTGATTTTGTAGTCATGTAAAAGTTATAGTATTATAAAAAACGTTGCCTGATGGTGATAAATGATAATAATAAATGATTTAAGTAATGGTTTACTGTAATTGATATAACAGGACACCGCGGTATAGAGATCCGAAAACGCCAAACAATATGAAAGTGTATATGGAGCTTGTCCGCCCTTCCGACGGCAGAACCAGCGAGCCCAAAGAATTCACATACATTGCGGAAACCATTCATAGGATGAACAAGAAGAGAAAAGCGGACTTTTCATCGTACTCCTCGCTTGAAAGTAATTCAGGTAAATGTCGATTCATAGTAATCAATATGTCATCATCATCATCCATCATCGACATCATCATCATCATCATCATCATCATCAGCCGATGGACGTCCACTGCTGGACATAGACCTCTTGCATGGTCTTCCAGGTTTCGAGCCGCTAGTATGTAAAGGTTTCCGGCAGCCCTCTTGATGTCCTCGGTCCACCTAGTGGGGGGTCAAGCAAGACCAAAGTCACTGACATAGCTCAACGAGTCGCGAAGCGGAAGTGGCAATGGGCGGGGCACATGGTTCGAAGAACCGATGGGGTCCCAAAGTGCTGGAATGGCGACCCCGCACTGAAAAGCGCAGTGTTAATCGACATCAATATATATCTGTCTGTCTGTGATTTCAAAATAAATGTATTATGTCAAGTACTTACAGTTATTTACACGATACTAAAACTCAATCGAGCTTTTTTTGTCTGTATGTATGTACGCGCTAATATTAGGAACGGATTTTAATGGGACTTGCACTTTAAGATAGAGGACGTTATTGAGTAACATTACGCTACTTACTATAAGGCTACTTTTTGTCCCGAAAAATTCATGGTTCCCACGGGATTTGTGAAAAACTGAATTTTACGCGTACTAGTCGCGGGCGTCCGCTAGTTATAATATAAATGTGAAAGTTTGTATATATGTGGATGTATATTACTCTTGTACGTAAAAACTACTGGACAGATTTTGAATAAATTTAGCGCAAAAAAGGTTATTTTATCGGAAAGTAATATTTCAGCTTTCCTTGGAGTATTTTTTATTTTGATGCAGTAAATTCTTTATAAATGTAAGTAAACTTTCTATCTTAATAAATTTCTGTTATAATAAGAATATTTGTGATTTCAGGTAGCTCAATAAAAAGCTACAGTGAGTTGCCAATTACTGTTGAAAATGTTGATGTACGTATTACCTGGCGCTTTAAATTTTTCAAAAACTAATAATAAATAGTTTTAAGCAGAAGCGTTTAAGGAAACTTTTTGTATATTTTTTATTGAACAATTCTGGAACAATGCTCACCATTCTCTCCAATCTCACCAAACGTTAAGTGACCATTTGGTGAGATTGGCGAGATTGCAATGCACTGTAACATGTCATTGTAGACATATTAACTTAAAAGAGGTAAAGATGACTAACTTAAACGCTTTTTTATTCCTGTATATATTAATAATCTAAACTCTGAATTTTTAATTTTCAAAGCATAATATTATTTACATTTTGTGATAAAAAAATTGGGACCCTAAGATTTCCTTTTTTATTTTGTAGAACAACAATTTTTTCAAAAACGAAGATGAAATAATGAAGGATATCCCTGCAGCGGTTCCATTTACGGTAAGTTTTCGCTTCGATCCGAATACAAAAGGCTATATTAGGCTACAAAACTAAGCGCACAATTTTGTCTTTAATTCCATTTTTTATTTATGTTTTTACACTTCCTGAATACACTACTCGACATTGTAGACGATATTTATTTATTATTTGTTTAAAGAACGTTCGTTGCTGACCACAACTAACATTGAGATGTGGAAATTTCCACTTTTGAGCGCCTCATTTTTCATGACCTAGTAACATCTAACAGTATTTAATATCATTGATTCCAGGTACCGCAAATACAGCAAGTGGCTCCGACGTCAGACATACTGATGGCAGACGCTATCCTGTACGAAATGGGGTCAGCATCGGGCGGTGGGGTCGCCAAGCTGAGCCCCATGCTGGGCCAGCCCAACGTGCCCGCGCCGCCCGGCCCGCCCGAGTTGCAGCTGCACTCCTCCGAGATGGACCGCATTCTACAGCGGAGCATCGACCCGGAAGAGAGGCGGCGCTTCTGTGAGGCCGACCTACCACTAGCCGGTAACTTACCACTAGTCTCAGACGAGTTATACAGGGGACCTGCCTCCCTAGACATTACGTATATGTCAAAGTATAAGATCAACGATCTAACGCGTTTATAAAACCTTTTTCTGTAGAATCGATGTTTCATTGTTGTATTCGTTGTCGTCGTGTAAAGAGCTCCCCAAAATGTCGGTTTGTGTAAGTTAAATGTCATAAAACGTACGTGACGTGTAACGGTAACATCGTGACGTCACAAAATGGACGACAGCGTTTTTGACGTTTGGAAAAATGGACTAAATACTTTTTCTATGAAATCCTTAACTTTTATTAATTAATACATTAATACATTGTTTATATTTTTTATATGAGTCCACTACCCTATTGACTTTCAAATTTACTCAAATATCCATGAGAGAAACAGAGATGAGTTTTTTTTCTTTAACCTTATTATATGGGTAGGAATATCACAGTAATAATTATGTTTGTGTACATACTCGTAATTTTATATTTGCAGAATACTTCAAAAACTTCGATAGCAGCTTACCAGAAATAAGTGAGGTAACAAAATAATATTGGATAACTTGTAAAATGTAACTAATTGTAATGTATTTATTCGTTCAACGCTCATATTTTTAAATCTATTTTTTTAAACAAAAAGAAATACATATAGCTATATTATTATTGCTCACATATATACATATCATATATTCTTCATCTTCACGTCAATATGTAATTAATTTATTACATTACTGTTAATTAAATTATAGATTTAATTAAATCAAACTAATGGAGGCTGTCAAAATAAAACTTAAAATAATAAATTTAGAGACACTCCACGTATCGATTTCTAGATATAAATCATTTTGTTCGGGCCATTAAAAACAATATCTAATACCCTTCAAAGGAAGTTTTTTTTAATAGTTTAAAATAAAGTTCTGTTTTATGTTCACAGCCGGGAGCAATGGAATTTCTCAAATGTTCCATGTTTGCAGCTGATTCCGGCAAAAATAAGGTTTGTGAATTTTATATGTGTATATTTAATTGACCTCTTATAATAAAAGGCCGCACAATCATATAGAAAATTTCACTTAAAAACTGGCCAATTTTGCTTCACAGTTTTGAAATTGTTGGTAAAGAAAATTATACCTAAAGGCCTTTAAATATAGTCCAATATTCAATGAAATCCCAAATTCAGAGCAAATGCAACCTTAAGGATTGAGTTTATGGTTGAGTTTGATAATGTTAAACGAATTGAGTGCCAAGAAGTTGTGTTTGGCACTCATTGAGTGGGGCCGTTTTTTGGTCGTTGATTGTCTCTCTAAGGGCGTCTCCTTTGAGACTCGGACCTCGGCTTAGAGGACTGTTCCTTAAGGGTGGTTTTGGCCTGAGTGTATCAGCCCCGAGATCGTCAGTTAAAAGGCCCACGTCTGGATGACGTCAGATATCGGGGACCTCGTCTTCGCCTTTGAAAACGCTGTGTTTGTGTTTTGCTTGGGAAGCAGAAACTATGTTTGGCGAGAAGTATACCATGACTATTGCCTAAGCTCTATGACCATAAATAAACTAGATTATTTTTTCAAATATGTAGGGGGTGGGTACAATTCCGACAACTGGATAATATTTGTGTGATTTATCCAGTTTTTTCCAGTGTCTGGGTGTGTTTTCTACTTTATATAAGAATTTAATTATTATGTAAGATATAAATATGTTAATATATTGATATTTAATGTAAGAAATTAAATATCGCGTATCTCAAACGGTGAAGGATAACATCGTGAGGAAATCTGCATACCTGAGAATTTTTTTAATTATCTACGTGTGTAAAGTCTGGCAATCCGCATTGGGCCAGCGTGGTGGACTGAGGCCTTACCCTTCTTATTTTGAGAGGAGACTCGTGCTCAACAGTGAGCCGAATATAGGTTGTTAATGATGATATAAATGTATATGATAAAAACAGCTATCTATTACACAGTCTCGTACTCGTACTTTGGGGCTAGATAGCGATGTGTGTATTGTTTTTTTTATTTTTTTTATTATTCTTTACAAGTTAGCCCTTGATTAAATGTCACCTGATGGTAAAAGATGATGCAATCTAAGATGGAAGCGGGCTTACTTGTTAGGAGTAGGATGAAAATCCACACCCCTTTCGGTTTCTACACGACATCGTACCGGAACGCTAAATCGCTTGGCGGTACGTCTTTGCCGGTAGGGTAGTAACTACCCACGGCCAAAGCCGCCCACCAGCCAGACCTTGACCAATTAAGAAAAACCTCAATCGGCCCAGCCGGGGATCGAACCCAAGACCTCCGTCTTGTAAATTCACCGCGCATACCACTGCACCACGCAGGCCGACAAATAAGTATAGTTTAATTATATTCATTATTACTTCACGTATGCCTAATTTCTTTTTTATTTGCAGAACGCGAATCACATCCAAAAGGACAGTTTAAATGTAAAGGAAGAATTTCCTAAAAATAATGTGAAAAAGATAAACAACGGCGAATATTCAGCTGTATACAAATCAGAGGATGGCCAGGAAGTCAAAAAGGTGAGCATATACCAGGGATGTTGCGAATACATATTTACAGATACCTAATTTATTTCATTTTTAATATTAAGTTTCTTCATTTCATATTATAAGTTACATTGATATCCACGACGCTTTTAAGCCTCCCCAACGTGATATATGTGACTTAAACCCATCTTTATTTCCAATTTAAATTTTCATGATTCTAATGAAGGAACAAGTCTTTTATGCAAGATTCCCACAACCATTTAACCTTTTAAATCCTGAAATTTCCAAAAATAATAAGCATTTTTGCTTAAGAACGACATCGAAACTTATAAAATGATTCTACAGTGATATTATGGCCATTAATGAAAAATAATACCAAATACATAAGAATTTAAACTATCGTGAGTGTTATTCATATTAATTGATTATGAAACACGGCTAAAACTCACGTGATATTACGTCGGAGTATGCCCGACTAGTTTCGAACCCATACGGGGCCCTTAGTCATGAGCTGGTTCTTGCATCGCGGCACGATCCAAACTTCTTCACGATTCAGTTTGGATAGTGCCGCGATGCAAGAACCAGCTCATGACTAAGGGCCCCGTATGGGTTCGAAACTAGTCGGGCATACTCCGACGTAATATCACGTGAGTTTTAGCCGTGTTTCATAATCAATTAAATACATAAGATATAAGACAGAAACAGAGCTATCTTTTTCCACGATATACCCTGTAGGAAAGGAAAGAGTTGTTTTGGACTTGTAATTTAATTAGGCTTAATGACACAAATATATTATATTGTTATAACCATGGGCGGGATTCATATCATTAGTCCCGCCAACCCGCAATGGAGCAGCCTGATGGGTCTAAGCTCCATATCCCATCTTCTATAAGGAGGCTGGGCCCAGTAATGGACCATTAATAAAGGCTAATCATCTACTCTCATGCTATTTATTTATTTATTTTCATATCTAATGATCATTACTATCTATCAGAATATAGTTGCATCACATGTCATATCACATAAGTCCTGTACAGTACAATGGTATGTATTTGTCTTTGTCGTGTGCAAATAAAGAATATCTATCTATCTATCTAATGGTAAAAACAAAATGGTGAAAAGGGAATGCCCAACCGGTCCTGACATATTCTACCTACCATCCGGCAATCTACTTATATCTAAAAAAAACTTGATAATTCTACTTTAACAATGAAATCATTATTTTAACATGAAAGTGTAGCAAACACTGTTTTACGACATCTTTAATTTGTCCCCAACGGGCAACCATAGATCGTTGACCATAAAGTTAAGCTTCTTAGTATCAGAAAAAATAATAGTAAAAATACAGCTTCAAATGTTACTTCACTGCTTTGGTACACCGGCGAACGTTTTGAGCAAGAATAGTGATAAAAAATTGGGGTTTTCTTAAAGAAACGTACTTTATTATTAAACCAATTATTTAACTGTATACTTAGTGATACATCATCTCCATATATTTTTATATGGGGGTATACCTATGAGGCGGACGTTGTATTGGCCGGTGGGCATTTCCCTTTCACCTTTTATTATTTAAACAATATAATTATAGGTGGGAATCCGGAATTTTTATAGTAATTAAAAGGGTTTCATGTTTATAAACTTTCATACATACATCGGAATTGGGTAACAATTGAGATGTAAATAAAAAGGTTTTCAAGTAAATTCGTAATCAATAATTTATAAACGTGCAAATCTTTTGACATGAACGTGCTACGAAAAATCCTAACCTTAATCTATTAGTAAACTCAAAGACTGATTAATTATATAAAGTGATACTTAGCATTAGGGATGTTCTATTTTATGATGACCATTTGCTTTGGTTGTACAGTAAGGTCTATATTACAGGCGATTTCTTGTTGTAATATAATAATATTTAAATGTTATGTATATCTATATTTTCTTTGTCATGATGAAAATGTTATAATATTATAGAAATTGCTGTGACAGTTGCTATAAAAGAAAAAGTTCATTATTTTAGAAATAATACATATTCACGGTTCACAGCATGAATTCAAAATATACAGTAGTCATTAGTTCTAATTGCATTGTGGGAGGTTATATTGAACAGTGGAAAAGGTGTCTTGAACCACGCTTCGTTTTTTATTGTAATGTTCGCTTCGGAGCAGCGTGTTGGGTTTCAAATTCTCTCTTCTGTAAGTAGGTACGCCACGCTCTGGAAATTCAAATAGCCTGAAGATGATTGTAATGCTTGCGGATTCATTGTTCGTTATCATTTCATTTTGCGCCATTTACTATTCCATAAATGCATGAAAAATTAACACCTTGTGCCTTAATATTACCTTGTACCTTAGTATTTTGTGTAAACACTTGTTTTTTAGTGAAAAAGTACGAGTAGTCTCATAATCCACAAAAGTGGTATTCTATGCTAGGATTATAAGACTATTGATATTAAAAAGAGATCTAACCATTTGAATGATATTTCTTAAATTGAAATATTAAATTTTATGATTGTTACATATTATTAGAATAATAGTTCGCAAAGTTCTCATTTTTTAAATCTTATTATTTACCTACTTACGCCAAGTACACTAAATTATTTTAGGTTTCAGGCGTAGAGTTTTATTTACATTTTAATGTTAGATGTTTATTGTTGTTTTAAAAAGTTTTTTATTGTATTTTTAATTTTTTGCAAGTACATACATGGCTCATATCCTTTTTTATTATTTTACTTATTTTTGATCGTTTTGGCTTTGGCCAATTTTTTTGTTAATTTCTTTATTTTTTTTGTTAAGTACATAAGCGAGACTAATTACTTTGATTTTAAAATATTACTTTATTGTTAAAATGGTTTTCTTTTAAGAATGTTATCATAGTAAATAAACACAGAATGTTAAAAGTTTTTTCATATCATTTTCCCTTCCTGATCACCACTCATCCATCTCAAAAAGCACAACATACCGCAAGCATAGACATTACTCAACTGAATTTGTTGGTAAACAGTACACATCGAGTAGGGCTGTAAAGAAAAGTTAAAAGAAACTTAGAATACACGTATGCGTACGTACGTACGTAAATGTGTACATAGTAACGTTTGATAGACGCTCGCATAATATGTTGAATGACGTAGGCAACATGTACCTATCTGCTATTTTATAAAGTTACAAGATGACACCCGCGGTTTCACCCGCATATTCCTGTTTCTGTGACACTATCGAATATACTCGGTAAAGATGTAACTTTCTATTGGTGAAAGAATTTTTAAAATCGGTTCAGTAGATCCAGAGATTTCCCTCTGCAAACTCACTCTTCACTCAAGGGCCATCAGATATGACAAGCCCACTGTCACTGAACCCCTGAGAGCTATGTCGTTTACTTTAGTTCAGTGAATCACTCAGTTGCGGATTTTATCCCCCAAAGACATTCCAAGCTTAGCTCTCTAGAATCGCTGTCAGTGTCCACAACCCTCAAAGAGATTCCAAGCATATCTCTCTCACTATAGCACGCTGAATGACTTGCAATTATTAGACTGGCCTCGATGTCAGTGTC
The DNA here is from genome assembly GCF_947172395.1 of Bicyclus anynana. NCBI lineage: Eukaryota > Metazoa > Arthropoda > Insecta > Lepidoptera > Nymphalidae > Bicyclus > Bicyclus anynana. The sequence goes on from NC_069094.1 coordinate 6,271,255, forward strand.
CACGTCTCTCAAAGAGATTCCAAGCACAGCTCTCGCTAGCACGCTGAATGACTTGCAATTTGTGGACTGGCCAGTCGCTGTCAGTGTCCACGTTTCGGCACCGTAAGTTAAGACTGGTAGAATTGAATGCGCACTCATCAAAGACTTTCGTCTTTAAACATTGTGGTATGTAGGACAAGAAGACTCGGCTTTACCAAATGCTGCCCACCTTAACTGTATTCTCCAATCGATCGCCTTCCTATAACTATATCTTCTTCTCTATAACTAAGTAGGTATATGTGCCGCCCCCTGAAATCCGCCGCCTGGGTCATCCTACTTGCTTGTACGCTACTAGCAAATAATGTAGACGTTTGGTATCGAACTGTTGCAGCGCTGTAAAGGTACGTCAGTCATGCTGCTAATGGGAGCTTTCGATCGTAGCACGACTCGTACAGCTATAGCACTGCAGCAGTCTAACATCAAGCGTCTATCAGTGGAATTAATAGACATTGCAGGAGCACCTCCAGGAGACCATTCTCCCGCTGAGTGTCGAATCCTCTAACTAACACAAGTTTAAACTCAGCGGGTGAACGATCCTCTGGGGGCACCCTACAACGTCTATGAATTCCACTGTAAGTTGAAAGGACCCTTAAACGCGGGGCTTGAGACGTATTTTTCACTGTTCCTGTTCGTGTAATCTCCCATGATGCAAGTCTTACAAATGGTGCGGGTGTATTTGTAGCTGGTGAAGGAGTTATGCGAAATGATCAGAAGCAAAACGGCGTACAAGAAACAAACAGTTCGAGCTAAACTGGAAAGGTTGTTCGAAATGCGACTGTGCAATGGGGACACGTAAGTATTGAATGAAGTATTCGTTATTTTTAGGGTAAATGTGGGATAGGTGTCACACTTTTTTAAATATCCAAGTAACTTGTATAATAATTAAATTATCATACAAACGTTTGTGATGTCTTGTGTACTTATTAATGAAATAAGTCTTACTTATTAAGTAAGAATAAGTCATTTAAAATCCATCTGAATTTGTTTAGTTACTTATAAAATAAATCCCCAAATATAAATCCTATATTTGGGAATAGATGACTATTATATGGGTTAGATGCGGCAATGATATTTCATTAACTCGCAAATTCAAAATTTCACCGCCTTCAAAGTGATCGTTCCAACGTAGCGATACTAACCGAAGGCTGGATATGGATAAGGTTAAATTGATACAAACAACAGCGAGTCTAATGGTTGTATTTTACGCAATATATAAACTGTGGCGTCAATCCCACTGTGGCGACTTTCCCACATTTACTCTTTTATTAGAATTACATTATTTACTATAGATATCTTGATTGGCTTATTACTTACATAGACAAATACTAGGTATTGCACCAATGCTGATTTTTAGATCGTCGACTTCGAACTTCGACCGGTGGAACGTTCGGACGGTCTTTACGATATTCACTAAACTAAACTGGACGTTCAAAAGTGTTTTAAAGCCATACTCTGTACTGTTTACCAACAAACAAGTTAAAAATGAGGGTATAAATCATTACCATCAACATCAATAAAATAAGAAGTAATTTCACGCTTAATAATAATTGTATGTATGTAATACGATATGTATTTTTTACCTTCATTTCTAATTTGTTTGTTGGTAAACAGTGCACATCGAGTATGGCTTTAATATAGTTCGATCTTATGCCCCCCTCCCCCCACACTAGTGAAGCATAACGCTTGAAGGTACATTTTTATCTTTCAGATATCGGTAAAAATGTACCTTCGAAGCAGGGGTGTAGTAAAAAAAAGTAAAATTTAGGTAATCCACAATCACCTTTTGTCTTTGTCTCTTAACGTAAGTTAAGCGTGTGCCCCAAAGTTGGAAGAATTGAAACATCTTTCATAGGTTAAGTCACTGTCATATTTATTTTAAGTGTGCATTTTTGTTTCTTTTTGAGAAATCTTTACCTTTCATTTGGACCCCCAACTTATTTTGATACAGGGCTGAGGCACGCTACGCCGCTGCTACGAAGCGTATCTATTCTATCATCACACAAGAGAGATATGTATAATCAAAGCATGCCATCAAGATAAAATATTGATTTTATATTTCAGCTTTCTTCATATGACTCTTTGCAGCAATCAGCCAAGCTTGGAGTATATTGTGAAGTTGATACACAATATGAAAATGACTAAATTGCTCAATTTGAAGAACAACCAAATGCAAACTATCCTCCATCTTGCAATCATAAACGATTCACCGAAACTTGTGTCGTTTTTGGTATCGAAAGGTAATTTTTTATATATTTTTTTACACGTTTGGTTTGTTTATTTACTAGATGTATCTACTCTGTCTCAGAGAGCAAGTGAAGCTGTCGGTCCTAATCATTACATTAAAATTTTTGGAAATTGGTTAATCAATGACGAAGTTATGAGGTAACAAACATAAAGAAGAAAAAAAAGATATACCTACGCGTCGAATTGAGGACCTCCTCCGTTTTTTGAAATCGGTTAACAATATATGAGTGTGGATTTTCATCCTCCTCCTAACAAGTTAGCCCGCTTCCATCTTAGGCTGCATCATCACTTACCATCAGGTGAGATTGTAGTCAAGGGCTAACTTGTCAAGAATAAAAAAAAAACCCTCTAACCAACATTGCAGATGAGAATAATTTTCAGTGCGTTTACAATATAGAAGCAATTATGGATTTTATGAAGTTCCATAACATTTGCTACAAGTTAAAATTAAAAAAAAATTAAAAGCCAAATTAACGATTTTCCAGAAATTCTTTCCATCTCAGAAAAGTTTAAATGGTGTTTCAATATTATGTGAGTTAGATCAAAGATTTGTTTTTTTACTTACTGGCTTTCAAATGAAAAAAAACCATATAGAAAAATTGTCCATCCGTGTGAGAGTACGAAGCCACAGACGAACATCGACGTCAAACTTGTAACACACCTCTTTTTTGCGTCGACGATTAAAAATGCCTTACATCATTTTGGGAAAGAGCTGATACTTACACTGCTGGACCGATATTAACCGAACATAGCTCGCGGCACAAGCACAAGAACGCTCATAGCACAAAAATCACCATCAGGGAACTGGTCTTAAATGAAAACGAACCGCATCGAAATCCGTACGATGCCAAGACAGACACACACTCAAACAGATATAGATGTCAAACTTATGTAACGTTTTGCATCGGAGGTTAAAAATATCAAAAAGGCGAAAAAAAGGTTTTTGCTTTCTTTAGTTGTACTCGGGGCCGGCCCGTCTAGAGAGCGCCAAAATGATATTGCTTCTCAACCGTAGACGGTACTGCGCCTGATATTCAATTGGTCACTCCAGAGTATGGTCGACATTCTTACTTTACACTCATAATTTGGTATAGATATCTACATATTATTAAGAACAAACAGGAGAGGCGCCGTAATTGGATCTCGCTCTATTTTAAAATTTGCTTCGGGCCGGCGCTGGTTGTACTAACTAATACCTATTCCTTTAGGTTGTAACCCCATGGAGGAGGACGACGAGGGCAACAACGCCGTGCACTACGCGGTCATCTGTCAGACGTGCATCGAGCCGCTGCTGCACGCGGTGCAGAGCTGCGGCGTCAGCTGCGACCTCAACGCATGCAACAACGGTAGCTCACATCCATTGTTGCCTGGACCTTAAATGGGCCTCATCAGAAGGCTGTAAGGGACAGGAAAACACAGATTTATATACTTTCGACACCAACATTTTCGAGAACCGCCCCACTCACCACATGGTGACAGTTTGGCGGATCGCGAAAATGTCGGTTTTGTATTAAAAAGGCACACGTATGTTCCATTTTCGGCCCTTTATTGTATAGGCACAGATTAAATAATAATGGTATTTGCATCGCTAACAAAGACTCAAAGTCACTCGATCGAGTCAGCGGGCGATGGAGCGAGCTATGCTTGGAGTTTCTCTGAAGATCTAATCAAAAAGGAGGAGACACCGCACTGGAAAGCGCAGTGTCGGTCGACCCCTCTGTAGTGGACTGAGGACATCGTGCGCATGTATGCTGGCGGCTCGTCCTGGTCGTCTGTCGGCTATTAATGATGATGATGATGACGATGCAAATAAAGTCTCCTTTATTGTAAACATGAGTGTTCAGAAATTTACTAATAAATTTTTCATTCTCGCAGAAAAGCAGAGTCCTCTGCACCTGGCAGTGATATACGCGTCGGCACAGAGCGCGGCGGCGCTGCTGCGGCACGGCGCCAGCGCCAACGCGCGCGACGCCTGCGGGCGCACGCCGCTGCACCTCGCCGCCACCGACCACTGCGAGCGCGTCGCGCGCCTGCTGGTCGACGTCATACCGCCGGTGAGTGACCAACACAAACGCCTGCTCTGCACCCGGCAGTGATATACGCGTCGGCACAGAGCGCGGCGGCGCTGCTGCGGCACGGCGCCAGCGCCAACGCGCGCGACGCCTGCGGGCGCACGCCGCTGCACCTCGCCGCCACCGACCACTGCGAGCGCGTCGCGCGCCTGCTGGTCGACGTCATACCGCCGGTGAGTGACCAACACAAACGCCTGCTCTGCACCCGGCAGTGATATACGCGTCGGCACAGAGCGCGGCGGCGCTGCTGCGGCACGGCGCCAGCGCCAACGCGCGCGACGCCTGCGGGCGCACGCCGCTGCACCTCGCCGCCACCGACCACTGCGAGCACGTCGCGCGCCTGCTGGTCGACGTCATACCGCCCGTGAGTGACCAACACAAACGCCTGCTCTGCACCCGGCAGTGATATACGCGTCGGCACAGGGCGCGGCGGCACGGCGCCAGTTAATTAAAAAAAACAAAGAATTATAACGTAAATTATTAAATATGCGATAAGAAAGTTTGGTAGTGAATATTTGTATAGTAAATATTACAATACCACTTTTCAGAGCGACATAGACGTAGTGGACGGGCGGGGCTACACCGCGCTGCAGACAGTGTGCGACGTCAGAGAAGTCAGAGAGAACACCCTCGAGATCGCTAAACTTCTTCTCGATAAAAAAGTAAGTAACATAATATACTTATACTAGGTTAACATAATACAGTTCTGACATTCCTAGTAGGTGTAAGATGCGTATGGCATACAACTATAGCGGTGTGTAAATCAATGAATGAAAAGCTGGGAGATTTCTGCGCACACGCAATACACACTAACACAATCTACACTACAATCTACACAGCGTCTTTGGCGGCGAAGACGAGGTCTCCGGTATCTGACGTCACCCGGACGTGGACTTTTTAACTCACGATCTCGGTGCGCCGGACCAAACTCACTACCAAACTCACGTACCAAACACTCAGGCCAAAACACCCTTCTAGAACGGCGCTCAAGCCGAGGTCCGAGTCTCAAAGAAGACGCCGTTAGAGAGTGGTTCCGCCTATCTATTGTGCTTCTGCCTTCGGGCCCCATCAGGCGATGCTTCTGCGCTCGCCCAAACCCCCCAAGTCCCATTAAGGAGCCTACGGCACTTCAAAAACACACACACCCACAATCAGAAAATACAAAAAGAAGTCGCGAGTCTACTATTTTTCAAGTTTCTCTTTTAGGCATTACTAGCGGACGCCCGCGACTTCATCCACGTGGAATTTAATTTTCACAAATCCTTCGGGAACCATCGATTTTTCCGTGACAAAAAGTAACCTATGCGTTAATCCAGACTATAATCTATCTCTTTTCATTCTTCAAATTTCTGGTGATTTCAGTGATCGGTTCAGTACCCGAAGCGTGAAAGAGTAACAAACATTCATACCATCTAAATCATCAGGTTTTCGCGAATCTCGGCAATCCATGGATATTTTCGGATCAAAGTAGCCTTTGTGTTAATCCAGAGTAAAATCAATTTCCATTCCAAATTTCAGCCAAATCGCTTCATTAGTAGCGGCGTTAAAGAGTAACAAACATCCAAACAAACTAATATCCATACAAACTTTCGCGTTTATAATATAAGTAGGATTAGTAGGTGTTGCGTGAAATGAAGGGCTCTGTATATATGAAGGACCAAGTCCTTTAAGCAGGACTAAACTATGGGAACGTGAAATGAGAGTATGAGCTGAGAGGTAGTTTAGCCTTGGAAGTCGCTGATACCGATGAGATGTGTGTCGTCGAGCCTCGTTTTGCTGGCTGACGATTTCGATTTGCTGAAAGCGGGTGATGGCGTCGAATCTCAGACCAATTATAGAAGGACCTGTATCGCACTCATAGTCACGAACAAAATTGTCTGTCATTTTCTGAGGATAACGAACTTAGATTTGGTATATATCTTATACTAAACTAGAAGTTTTTGCCCGTTTTTTACACAATTCAATTACACAAAAAGGTATTTTTACGGAGCTCTTTAACCGACGAATACGATTACAAGTATTTAACGTCGATTCTATAGAGACAGTTTTTATAATCGCATTAGATCGTTGATCATATACTTTGACAGAAAAGTAACGTCTAGCGAGGCAGGTCCTAAATAATAATTGGTCGGAGCGTCGAAATGGTTTACGGCAGAATTTAACGTTCACGACACTTAATTTACTTTGCAAGGAACTGAAGTTAAGGCCACTCGAGTGGATTGTACTTAAGTTAGAGATTTTTTGAAGGTTTTAAATTAAGTTTTGTGCGGAGATGCGTACACGCGTTCACAATGAACGGAGCAGAGAGAAGAGAGTAACGGAAGTGTCATGGCGGGCGTTTTGCATTTCCGTCTTGATGGGAGTTTATAGCTCCAGTGTTGCCCGACGTCGCGCGTTTGGCGTGTACAGTAGGATTTTAGTTTCGAAAGCAGTTTCACTTCAGTAATGTGGTGATGGCACACGTTTTTTGTTTTATGAAGGCGGATCCACTGAGACACGAGGAGCACAACAAGCCGGCGTGGCGGCTGGCGCGCGACAAGCCCGCGCTGTGGCAGCTGATGCAGCAGTACGTGCGGCCGCCGCTCGACGACGACGACGTCAAGTCCGAGCCCGAGGACGAGTTCGAGTCCGCCGACGAGGGCGTGAGTGACACTTGCTTTTTGGACTTTATTCCTTAAGAATCGATTTTTAATTTTTTTTTATTGTCTTTCTTCTTTTTTTTTTATTGTCGTTCTTTCTTATGTCTTTCTTTTAATAAAGGAAATTGACCTCTGTACCTCGGCTACCACTGCCCGTAAATCACTGGCCACACAGTACTTTAACTTGTATATTTTAAGCTAGCTTGTTTACTTATCAATTTAGTTTTGTTGTTTTTGTTTTCTCTTTCGACTTTTCTATTATTATTATCATTATCTCTTTTTTTTAATATTGGATTATGTTTTATTGAAGTATGTTTTCCTTGCGAACTTGCTATCTAATATATAAAATTTATTTGCGAAAACTTGTAATTGGCTATAATCTGTTTTCTATGTTGTTACTTTTATTATCTTTGTATTTAGCTGTAAGTTTTCCTTTCTAAATAAATAAATAAATAAAATAAATAAATTATTGAGAAAGAATACAATATGGAACTTAACTTATCCTAATAACTATACAAATCATGCCCACGTGGAATGGTGGCAAGAATACTGGCTGCATTTCCGCGCTGGACAGCCAGGCTGATCCTTTGCGCAAATGAGCCAGCCCTACTGTCACCAGTCGAGGCAACTAGCCGCGGTGAAATTATTCGATAAAATTTTTTGGCACTGCCATGGCCCAAGGGTCTCCACGGCAAAAGGTACAAATATGTAACTCTCTGTCAGAGAGGCATACTTGAGCCACTTACCGGTTTCAGCTTTTACTGCTGCGGCTCCCGGTCTTGATTCTGTCTCCCTGACATGACACGGTGCTAATTTATTTCTCATTTTTCATATATGTATAGCCCCCCGTATGAAAAAAATAAAAAGCCGTGACAGCCCAGTGGATACGACCTCTGCCTCCGGTTTTGGAGGGTGTGGGTTCGATTCCGGCCCGGGGCATGCACCTTTAACTTTTCAGTTGTGTGCATTTTAAGAAATTAAATATCGATCGTCTCAAACGGTGAAAGTAAAACATCGTGAGGAAACCTACGAAGTCTGCCAATCCGCATTGGACCAGCGTGGTGGACTATTGGCCTAACCCCTCTCATTGTGAGAGGAGACTTGAGCTCAGCAGTGAGCCAATTACATTCAAAATACTAAGATACCAGGAAAATGTATTACAAGTAATTTAAATACAAGATGTAAATACGTATTTTGTACCTGATATACGTATTTTGATAAAAGTATCAAAATACGTATATCAGGTACATATAAAAGTATTTCAGATACTTTTATCTAACTTACCAACAGATGAGATTTTATTTATTTATTTATTTATAGGGTACCAACAGGTACAATTAAAATTGAGTTTTTCAAAAACATAGATTAGTCAAGTTGTTGTGTCATAGACCCACACATCTTTAACAGGAGATTGTAGTCGAAAAAATAGCATTAATGTCTGTGTGGCAGGAGAGCGCGGAGGCGGAGGCGGAGGCGGGCGCGATGGCGGAGCTGCCGCTGTTCGCGGAAGAGTTGGCGGCGCTGCTGGACACGAGCGGCGCGTGGCGCGAGTTGGCGCGGCGCTTGCGGCGGGACACGCTGCACGCGTGGTTTGCGGCCGCGCCCTCGCCTACCAAGCAGCTGCTCTATTACCTCAAGGTACTTGTATGTTGATGTTAAACCTCTTTAAGCACGCTTAAGAGTGTGCAATATGTAATTTGGTGGTTACAAATGGTTCTGGAACTCAGATTCTTTAAAAGTTAGGAGCTTGATATTTGGGTAAATGATATTTCAAAGTGTTAGCTACGTTATGACTATACAAAATACACAATTTGTAAAACTTTTCTCGATAGTTTATTTTTTTGAAAAATACATGTTTTGCTCACATTTTGTTTTCAATCTCAGGAAAAGCAAACTTATTTTCTTATTTTTTTGTTTTGTATAGAAAATTAGGTATATATCTTGAACATGGCCATTTTGTTTTTCGTTATGTTGTTTAATTTACTTGCAATTAGGTAAAAATGGTTTTGGCGCTCACGTCATAAAATTTGCGTCGCGCGTCAATCGCTCCGTGCTTTTCACTCACGTGAAAGTCATAATTCGGCGTCTCGTTTGCGCTTCGAATTTTATCCATATCGTACCGACGCGCTGCGCGCTCTTAAAGGTCCGTTTACATATATATCTACAGACACAATGCGTCACAGACAAGTAGCGTGGCAGACACCCACAGACATCGTCTATTCGCACTGCCCAGCAGGTAGTTCGAGACACTTAAAGTACTTTTCATGAAAGTAGTCCCCATGACGCGGCGCTAATATCTTAATGGCTCTCATTGTCATTTGGTAATGGCGGTCTTATTGTCATTTGAGTAAGGCGCTGTCAATTTTAGTTCAGGTTTCATGAAAAGGACTCTACAGATATGAACCGCACAGACAAAATATTCTTTCCGCGAATACTGGCCGGACGCGCCCCGTGTCTGTCTGCGCGGCCGCGTTACGATAGATATAACACGCTAATAAACACTGTATAGCAGAATATTATTATGTCTGGCACGCTATATGTCTGTAGATATAAACGGACCTTGACTTGGGTGTGTAGTAAGCTGGTGAACGTGTTACGAAAAATGTAATCGAGAAACGCAATCTGTCGTTTAACTTCCAGTACACAGTTCGAAGAGCCGATAGACGTTAGGACTGAATTTCACGCGGATGGAGTCGTTGCCGCTAATATACGAATCTCAGACGAATAATTATTGTATAAGACCTCTCTCGCTAGACGTTACTTTTCTGTCAAAGTATAAGATCAACGATCTAATACGGTTATAAGAACTGTACAGTATCGATGTTTCATAGTTGTAATCGGGTTCGTCGATCAAAGAGCTCCGTAAACATAGCTTTTTGTGTTGAATGGTGTAGAAAACGGGAAATAAACTTCTAGTTTAGTATAAGATATGTACCAAATCTAAGCTTGTTTTCCTCACTGGTACTTCTATAATGAATAAATGTCTTTTTTTATTTTTTTAGGACTGTGATGATAATATCACATCGAAATCGTTGGCGCTTATACTAGAAGACATGGGATGCACAGACGCGGCCATGGTCGTTCGGAAATATATCTGACTAACTGATGCTGTCAAAATGTTGTGATATGTAACGCATAGTACGAGATCCGGCATAAAGATATACCCTCATCTGTGTGCCTAGTAGGAGTTTTCAATATTTTCATACTGTTACCATCACGTTGACGTAAACGCAAATTTATATGGAATTGAAACAGTTGTGCAGTAGTGCCACTAGATGGCGCTGTTTCAATTCCTTAGAAATTCGCGTTTACGTTACGTGACAGTAACAGTATCACACTGCCACTAGGCCCTCTGGTATTTATTTGGGATAAAAAATAAATGATGAAAAATTATTGACACATTGCAAATAGGTTGCCTTTTTTCCTTATGCCGGATCTTAGACCATATAAATGAATTAGCTATTAGCATGAAATTATTTTAATTTTGTAAATAAAATGTATTTTTATACAACTGATGTGAAACATGCAAACTCCTTATCAGATGTTACAACTTACAACTTGCGCTGACAAAATATTTTAATTCTTTTAGGTGTAATTTTATTAATTTTGATCAAATAATTTTTATTATCATTTAAAATGAATTCTGTTTTCAATCTTATTAAATGTAATTATTATGTTAGTATTAAGTATATTATCAAATTGTCTGCCTTTTAATTTTAAGACTATAATTTTATACTGAAATTTTAAAACGTGTTTTTTATTTAGAGAATTTGTAAACTCTCGATAGATTAATGGTTGGATTCTATGTATCAATAAAAAGACACAAGGGTGACTTCTGAAGTCGGTCAAAAAAATTCATTTGACTTGCACCCATTTAGATACAGAATGACGGTTTGTTTTATCAATTTCATTTCGACATTAAATTATTATAATGTAACCAAAAATATTATTAATACTTTCTCAGCATTTTACAATGTTCAAGATATGATCTAAAAGGTTTTTACTTTTTACTATTTTACTGTGACATAAGACTACGACTAGATATACAAAGAATTGTATAATTATTATCTAAGTTGAAGTAAATACTCTATTTAAGTTAATGTGATTTATTTATTTATTCTTTTTTTTTCTCAACAAAACTACAATCTCACCTGATGGTAAGTGATGATGCAGTCTAAGACGGAAGCGGGACATATAGTGACATATATTGCAGTAGGTACTGTACTGTAATACAAAAAAAAATGAACTGGGTATAATTAAAGAAAATAAATAAAACACCTTTTTTCTGAGACGACAGTTTATTATTCCATTCAAATTAATATTACAACAAAATTTTAAGCATGTACCGGTTCTCGCACAACCTCAAATCAGGCCCACACATTAGTATAATTCGGGTATTATACATAACCTCATTAATAAATAACTTGGAATACTTTAACTACAATTTAGGTTACATTTAGGTAATTGCTTAACAAAAACCTCGCAAATGATACTATCACACTACCATTGATACCTAAGGCGCTTATTACACTGACGAATCAAGGTCAGGTAAGCGCTTATTACACTGACGAATCAAGGACGAAGCGAAGCCAGTTTCACGGCGATTAACATTTACACCAATTTAGCGCACCTGAGATTCTATTCAAAATTTCCAAAGGGTCCATTATGAATTAATTCAGAGATTCCCAAACTGTTTTATTTTAAAGACCACTTTCTAATTTAACTGGTTCCGGTGGACCCACTGCAAAATTTCAATCCAAAACTCGACAAAAATGTGATTAGCTGAATCAATACCACAAAATAATAACAGTTTAAAAATAAATAGTGAGAATTGATTATCTGCTTAGTTAATTAATTAATTGATTGTGCTGTGAGTGTATGACAAAAAACTGTCCAGGCAAAACGTCGTTCCAGCCAACTTTAATTTTTGATATCTAGTCACAGCACAAGGAAGCAATCAATTCCCCATTATTTTATTTAAAAACTCCCCATTCGGTATGAAACCAGATAAATCATCACATCACATCAACGTAGACCCCCGCCGAGTCTTCTGTAAACCCCTGGGGGTCCACTTGGACCACCTTGGGGAATCAATGAATTAATTGATTTACTAATGACCCAATGTTTTTTAATAATTTGGTATTCCAATAATTAGAAATAACATCAGGGCTGATAACACAGAAAGTTTGACCGTTATGTGTATAGCACCGTAGCACTCAACGGGTGAATAGAGGTTGCATTTTGTTTCATTTTTTCTTTCGTTTTGGTCTGAACCAATCACAATTGGTTCGGCCCTTTACGAGATATAGGGATGAAAGTAGGGAAGAATAATCGATTTTTGAAAAATGCATACGATGTTTGATGATGCGTTCGTTCACGCTCATGTAACACTAGCGGCTTGTTCACTAAACTATCGCTTCGCTTTAAACCCGCATATCGCCAGTGAGAGAACGCCATAAACCCCTACGATTAAAACAAGTCATACATAATCACAGTAATAACTTAAATTATTCTAAATGATATCACGTACAAACTTTAATTAACTATTATTATATTAGTGTAATTATATTTTTACACAACTGCTTTTCGAATTAAAACGCTAGATTATGAGGATGAGTAGTCGACAGTTATAGTAGGTACAATATAATAAAAAATGGAAATTGTATAGAAAATAGTAATGCATTGTTATTTCTTTAATCATCAAGAATATTTATGTATAAACCTGTGGTTACTAAAAACATTAGTTATGATATAACACTGCCAACAAAAACTAAACATACACGTATTTATAATGTAACTTATGTTCGAGAGTGATTGAATACTTTGCCTTTAAAATATTTTGACAATAAGGTTTACACAGCGAGTAATTGGATGTTTCAAACATTTCAGTTTATAAAACAATCATAATCATACATTAGATAATAGACGGAGAGCCAGCGACAACAGAACTTCGTGTTTTTATAAAAGCTGACACGTTTGTCGGCTCATGCTCCTACTGCTTAGAGAGTACCGTAACCAACTATGGAGGTTGGATCGTAGTAAAGATAGCAAGTTTCAAGTATTTTTTTTTATATTTTTATCGGCATAATATGAGAAATGATATCCCCATTCGCCAGACACTTGGCTTAATCAAATTCGCAAGTTTCAAATTAAATAATGTTTTTCAAAGGGTTGCCGCGAAGCTAAATTACTATCGACTGGGATATTCCCGTATATATTAGGTAGGTAGGTACATATTAGGTAGATATATTATGGATAATTTCTCATATTAAGCCAAGGAAAACATGACAAAATTACACTTTATACTTAGACGATTAATCCTTAAAACCTACTTCCAAAACCGCCACGGTCCAAACTTCATATTTGGCTACCGAACTTACTTATGGTAGGAGCATGAGGTGACAAACTTTCAGCTTTCATAAAATGACGGTCTAGAGTTCACGGGTTCTTAGGCTACGAGTGTAACATAGACTGGGAGTAACACACTGAGCTTGAAATCTGTCTGGATTAATGTAAACTAAAATAGAATTTCTCAGATTGAATAATATGCGTTCCGTTGGAGTCTTCCCACGTCTGGAAAGATCTTAATCTACTACTCCTGGTAGGCCCAAGGTGTTATATATTTCGAGGCGAGAGAATGACAAATGTCGAAAATATCGCTCTTTCGTTACGTTGGATCTGGAAACGTGAATGTTTCATAGACCCAAACCCAATAGTTTTTTGTGTCAATGAAAGACCATTGCGCATTATAAACTGTAAGTTACATGAAAATCGGTCAAATTGACAAAAACTCTTGTCAGATGAATGGATTACTACGCATTACATTAGTAGGTAAGCTATGCACGAATGTTGGGAATTTTTCAAATTTTTAAATTTTAACTCGTCAGTAAACTTCGAGTTACTTAAAAATTTGCCAAACAATTTTTCCAACATTATTTTGCTAATATTTTAAAGGTAGTAAACTTAGTTGCAGCCTGAGGATAGAATAATAAATTTCATCATTTTTATGACGTCTGTTGTCATTTAGTTATTCGTAAGAAAAAAAAGCAATACATTGCACAATATAAACTTGGTCTTATATTATACAAAAGTGGGATGTAACCGAGATTTTTATTAGCAATCTAGGGCATGAATCCAAAAAATGGTTAATAGATTGGTCCATTTGTTAAAAAAGCGTACAGAAAATATTTAGCGGATGGGACGTTATGGTAGATTGAAGTCTCTGAAATTTTAAAGCTATTAGGAGTTAACCATCAAACGAAATTACTGCAAACATCTCAAAGGTGTGTGCATTCAATTCGTTTTATAGTCGCATGTCGCAATCTAAATCAGTTTTTACAAGCAATTTTTAGTATCGGGCAATATACTATACACCTTTACTAGGTGTATAGCCTACGGCTGAGACTAGTTAGAGTCCACAACTAACGTAGACTGGCCCAATGACTGAAACATTAGTACAGTAGGACAACAAAACGTGCCGCGAGATATCTGAAGAGAAAAAGACAATGTCGACCAAAACCAAAAATATCGCCCTCTTTCGTCTCATCGCAACAAACGGACGAAAGACCTACTAGTTTGTAAATAGATAGATTGAGAACTCTAGCGATAATCGCGCAAAAGGTATTTGGACCGCACAAGTAAACACAGTAGCGTCTTAAGTTCTTTTTTATTTTATAAGGCGTTTTGTAATGGAATTCAAAAATAAGTAAAAACAACGTGAAATGTCACGGTTTCATTCACTCTCAATGTCACAATGTAAGTAATGACAATAAGAGCGGTTCAGACTATAGTATAATCATTAATCCTGCGAATTTTCTGACAGATGATAATGTCACTTTGTAAAATAATTATACCATATTTATTGTCATAGTGATGTTCTGTATAGGTAAAAAATAGTGCCTCAGATCATTCACTCTCAAAGAGGAATTTTGAACAGCATGTAAGCGCGTATGCTAATACGCGCAAAAAAATACTAGTCTGAAATCACCACAGATAAAACTTTTCGTCAAATCAAAGTTTTTTCCCACCCAATTTGATCATTGTTTCAGCGCTTGTCAAAAACTTGTCAAACGCTTGTTTAACGTAAAAGACAAGTTTGTCAAACATGTTTCATTGTTAATGGCCGACCATTGACCTCTTATAATAAAAGGACGCACAATGTAGAAATTTTCACTTAAAAACTGGCCAATTTTGCTTTGACAGTTTGAGAATTACAAGTAAAGAAAATTATATAAATATAGTCCAGTATCCAATAAAATCCCAAATTCAGAGCAAATTCAACCTTAAGGATTGAGTTTAAGGTTGAATTTGCAAATGCGACTATTTCAATTGAGAGCCAAGAAGTTGTGTTTGGCACTCATTGAGTGGGGACGTTTTTTGGTCGCTGATTGTGCATCCACTTTTTAATAGGAGATCGATGCACTTGGCTTATATAAATTACGTCCGTACAAAAAAAAATCACGTCAAAATGGAAAAAATCCAACAAACACACGCAACTAGCTGATATACAGTCAGCGGCCGAGTCTACATATTGTATGGACCATAGAAATCTTAATAGCTAGAAATGACGTGTCGCTTACGGATACAGCTCTATATCTATGTCGAGTGCGGAAACAAATACGAGATTTGAGACATACATTTATTTTTATACAATTGCACGCTATATGTTAGCGAAGTTATAATGAAGTTGGTTACAGGTGTCTTGAATTTTATTACTATGTATGTTTAGTTATTACGTACCAATAGCTTGCGATAGCTCGATATACATACTTCACTTTATGAAGGCTAAAATTTTTATTTTTATTCTCTACAAGTTAGCCCTTGACTACAATCTCACCTGATGGTAAGTGATGATTCAATCTAAGATGGAAGCGGGCCAACTTGTTAGGAGTAGGATGAAAATCTACACCCCTTTCGGTTTCTACAAGTCATTGTACCGGAACGCTAAATCGCTTAACGGTAGGCTGGTAACAAGCCACGGCCGAAGCCTCCCTCCAGCCAGACCTGGACCAATTAGAGAACCTCAACCGGCCCAGCCGGGGATCGAACCTAGGACCTCCATCTTGTAAATAACTGTGCCAAGAAGGCCGCCACTCCTACCATAGGCAAGTAAAAGTAGCCTTGAAAGATAGCATGTCTCACTGTCAAGGGTCCAACGATTGTAGCCATGTGACACGTAGATTCTCTTTCTACAATCGCAATCGCTTCGAAAACCAAAAAATGTAGACATTTGCTATCGACAGATCACGTGATCAACTTATCGATCGGATCTGTCATTCCCGTACATTTTTTTAGTTTTCGAAACGTTAGCGTTTGTAGAAAGAGAATCGACGTGCCATATGGCTACAGGTTTATTTTTAAATCCACCCATGGTAGAAGCATCGGCCAACAAACTTTCAGCCTTCATAAAGTGAGGTATGCTTGTATGCCTAGCATGCGACCAAGGACATTTATAGAAATGACGAGAAATGGACAAAATGTCGACCAGGACTCAGGAAAGAGATTGCGGTATTTTCCAGTTACTCCGCTATTGGCGTAAAACTTCGAGGTCATTGGTCAACATTTGTCTATTTGTCTTCACGTGTTATGTCGTTGGTCGCATGCCTATCGCAGCGTCTCGTATCAACACGTCTACGGTGCAGCGTGTGGTGTGTGGGCGGGTTCGGGCGCGCCTAGCCGGTGGCGCACTGCACGCGGTTGACGCCGGGGTGCTCGTCGTCCTCCTCGTAGGCGTGCGCGGCGTGCTGGCGGCGGCGGCGCGTCTCCTGCTCCGGGTCCAGCTCCACCAGGTGGCACTCCTCCGCCAGTTCGGGGATCTCAACCTGACAAAAAAAAAAGAATTTTCCAAATCGGTTCAGGCGTCCTCGAGTAATCGGTGCACATCATTGACCTCTTATAATAAAAGGTTGCACAACCATGTAGAATTTCACTTGAAACTGGCCAATTTTGTTTTGACACTTTTAGAATTATTGGTAAAGAAAATTATACCTAAAGGCCTTTAAATATAGTCCAATATTCAATAAAATCCCAAATTTAAAACAAATTCAACCTTAAGGATGGTGTTTAAGGTTGAATTTGCAAATGCGATTACTGACTACTATGAGTGCCAAGAATATCAACTGGGCTGTCACGGCTCTATGTAATAGGCTAGTTGACACTTTTTTTTAAAGGCCCTAAATTGTTCAATATCGTTCTACTAGATTGAAAAAAAATCATCAAATTTTTCGAGACGTGAATAATTTAATTTTTAAATATATTTTGACAATACGCGCCAAAGCACTGTCAGCCATGATAGTCTATATTTTATCGTTTCATGACATCACGTAAAAACTAAACCTAAACCAAACGGTTTCGTGTTTTTCAAAATACACAAGTAACATTGTGACGTCACAAAATTATTTAAAAATACATAATTTTTAAATTAAATTTTGTATGAAATCCTTTTAGTAATTAATATTCATATATTATCTCATGTACTAATGTACTATATGATTGCATTAAATTTGATATGGTACAACTACCCTATTGTTATTTTTAAAACTGAAAAGAACATTATAATATCTTACCATAGGTCGTGGGGGCAGACAGTTCTCCAATGCTGGAATGACTTCAGGTTGAATGGAGTTGGGGAAATTAACTAAGAATTGTATTATAAGCTGCCCTTTATCAAACGGATTTTTGTACATCGGCATCCCTGGAAAAAAGGCAAGAATTAAAATCTGTTTAAACTCTGACAAGCCCAAACCACTAAATTGATTTTAAAAATTCTTTCATCAATGGAAAGTAAATCATCAACAAGGAACAAACTACATTCTATCTGGGTAAAACCGCAAAGAGTCTGTTAGTATTCAATAAAATTTAAAGAATAATAATCGTAACATTGTAACATTTCCCTAACTAAAGCTTAGCAAAAAATCAAGTGTATCGATAACTACATAATTATAAAAGAATGGATTTTTTATCTATACAAATAACTGTAACAGGGCATATTCTGTACATTTTAGTTGAGAGCAGTATATATTTGATACTGAAAAAATTAATATTTTTTCATTTTTAACAGACACACAAAAATATAAAAAATATATATTTTTGTGTCCGTATTTAATGTTGACCGGTCATCACACTGAAACTACTGAATGAATTGAAATAAAACTTGGCATGATTTGAGACCATAATACGTAGATGATTAAGGAAACTTTTAGTCGCGAAAATTAAATCTTAACAAGTGAAACAGGGGTTGAAAGTTTGTATGGAAAGTCTTCATTTATCAATTTACATTTGTAAAAATTGGTACGTATATTACCAAATATATACTAAAAATAATGTAATGTAATTTTTAAAATTCTACCCCTGGTTGAAGTTAAAAAGTGGTTGAAATTTTTTAAATATAAATTGTTCATGTTTTGAGTAATAGTTTTGTAAAATTATTAGTGGACTATTTATTATACATAATAAATGGAAATTTTTAATAGGGCTTGAAAATTTACGTCGATATTCACGCGGACGAAATCGCGGGCGTCCGCTAATAGATTAATATGCATACTTTTTACAAATTTTATGCAATATTTAAAAAAAAATTTACACAGCAAGCATCTAACAAATAACAATAAATTTTCAAATGGTGTAGAAAAAATTGTGTGCAATCAACAATTTTAATTAGTAATTACCTTCATTCAAAACACACTTGACTTCTCCATGCTTAATAATCTCTCCGGGCAACACGGTGATCACAATGTCCCTGTCGTCCAATGTCCGGATCACCTTCTGGAAGCCGCACAGCGACTCCACCAGCTCAATATTAATCCTAATTATGAGGTCATTGCCAGATCTTTTGAATATCTGAAACATAATATTAATAATATGTGTTTATTTCCTTCCATATTACCTGCCTTGCTAGTTACCTAAGTCAAAACTATTCAATCATGATCAATAATGTTCATACAAACATGTTTTTCATGTCCTTTAGTAAGATCCTATTAGAACAGCTTTGGATAACTGTTCTAATAAAGAACTGGCTACAGTTCTAGTGAGGCTACAAGCTCTTTAAGCAAGTTAACAAACTAGAAACTCCATAATTTATAGTTAAAAATGAATAAGAATTTCTCAATGAAAAAATATAATTATTTTAACTCTTTTGACTAACTTTGTTACATAAGCTTTGAAACACATTATCTATGGACCTCCATTTTTAAAGTAATAAATGAAAATTGTAACTGACTTGTCAGGGGAGCCATTATAGCACGAGTGTTTTTTTTGTGCATTAAAGCCAAATTGCAAAATAGACAGTACGAGTGCTACAATCATTAATTATGTGCAGTGGCATACAATACTTTTTCTACCGCCATGTTATAAGAAATATAAGAATTAACAAAACTTGGTAAATAATCTATAATTGGGATTGGGCATAGCCTCCAAGATATGTCTCTTATTATTTGGAAGCGTCAATTTTTGTAACCAATGCCATGGAACTATTTAAAAATTTAAAAAAAATCGTTGTAGCACGGTTTACCCATATGGTAATGAACATTACCAAACAACCTGTGGGAATTAGCTTAGGAAATGGCTTTGTAGTATGGTTTGAGGTCTTATATTGAGTAGATATGGAAGTAGGTAGTAATATATATTTACACTATGGTCTAAAAATTCTACTTTGACGATAAATTACAGAAACAAGGAATAATTAAAGAATAATTACCTGGTGTTCCTTCTCGTCTAAAACAATAATAAGATCCCCGGCCTCTAGCTCGGGCTCCTGGTCCCCTTCGCCACTGAACACTATCTTCTGTCCGTCCGTCATGCCTTTGTCTACGTGCACTTCGAGAATTTTGCGGTCACGCACAGTTTTGCGTCCCTGAAAATTTAAATTGTGTTCAATTCAACATATAGACACTAATGTTTAATTAAATAATGGAACATTCTTCTTTGGCCCGTTACTCTCATGTGTCTTCAGATAGTGAAATTGTTCGTTCAGTCAGTATATTAATATGTATTGCGTTTTTTTGTTTTAATTTCAGTATTCAGTCCAGAGTACCTAGAAATAGACATTAAAAGGACAGCTGGAAAACAGTGGAGGAAAAAAGCCACAGACAGAGAAAACTGGTCATCTCTGGAGGAGGCCTTAACCCTCAAATAGAGGGGATCGCACTAATTTTTTTAAAACTTTATATATGTATATAGTGTAAGTACATTCTCAAGTAAGTTAACTTACTTGAGAATGTACTTACAAAAATTATAAAATTGTAATTTATTTTCGTTTTGTAACAAAATTATAATTTTATTAACCTAATTCTACATATTATCTACTATAAGTTCAAGTGTATAATTTACTTCTGTGCGAAATAAAAGGCTTTTTATTTTATTAATTTTATTTTATTATTCAGCCCAGAGTTAGGAAGTTGGTGGTGTTTCACCTCGTGCCTCGGAGAGCAATTGTAGCCGTCGTTTCCGGTCATTATCAATAACATCTGATAACAATCGTTTAAAGAATCAAACATTACAGCCCTAAGCCTAAGCTCTAAGAACTGAAGCAGTATGGTGAGATAATCTAATCCGTGTTAGAAACGACCTTCACACATCTATTTAATAGATGCATAGTGTTTTAAATTTAATATGATTCAAATGCGGGCGTATAAAACAAATAAAATTGAATGTCAACTACATCAGTAAAATTGGCCTATACGTAAATCTTAACTAACATCTTAACATTGACATGAGTAATGGTCTAAGATCCCACTTCACAAATATATACCCTCATCTGTTCTTTAATAATGATAAGAAAAATATTCACAGTGACAGATTGCGAATAGGTTGCTAAAATTACACCCGGTGAGTATTAAATGATAAAATTTTGTGAAAATGTAAATATTTTTTATAATTTTTTTTCTTATCCCATAAAAATAACATATGAGGGTAGGTATATAGTCCTTATGCCGGATTTCGTACTATAAGAGGATCACGGCAACGGATACTGATCATATATGTCGCCGGGGAAGCTTGGCTCACTGAAGGCTCTATGGCCTCAGACCTAATAGTTGTCATGTTTGCTCTGTGGTTATTTCGAATCGACTTGTTATCTAGTGGTCTGATCATTTTGCAGTCAAAATACTGTTCCGTTTTGATTTGATTAATAATTGGTCTCTCAAGTAATGATGACAGTTGACAGCAGTAGAAAAGAAACTCTTTAGGTTCTGTGTTGAGATTTTGCTGTCGTAATGGTCAGCAAAATCTACGTTAATTAATTTAATAAATTTAGAATCAAGTTTTCATGTAATTAGGTTTTGATTATTTACTCTTGAAGTAATTAAGATTGTAAAACGTTACCACCATAACGAACGTGGCGGCGATCGACCAATAGGAGATCACGTAACTCTCATCCAATGGCATCGCGTCCCAAATGGCGCGTACGCGTGTACCGTCACTGTGTATTCACTCTAGTGAGGCATCCTGCCTCCGTCTGTCTCCGTAGTCTGCTGATTTAGTAATTCAGTTCTAATCGCGTTTTTAAGATGGAATAATCGTCTTCTACTTGTTAAGTATAGTGAAATAGTGAAGTGTTAAGTAGTGTTATTAAGAAAAGGAAAGTGATTAGTGACTTGGGCTATTAATTGGTTCAATTCTTTGTTGAGCAGCTTGAGGCGTCATGCTGCTTGTTGCGTTAGTGATTTTGTTCGATAATGTTTCGTGATGAAGTAATTATTGATCTTAAATTGTTTACTGTGGGCATGGAGAGCATGTCGGGCAGGGTTGGTGAGTGTTTACTAGTATTAAAAGGCGCCTTTAAACCACACCCAATGGTCACAAGTCCTGGGACTTGCTCGATGTACTTCCTCTACCACAACTACCAGGGTAAAATAGTAAAATTAAGAGTAGTATTGTGTAAGCGATTAGTGAGGTTAAGCATAGCATACCTATTGTAATTGGCAGAGCCGATGACCAAGGTTAGGTCAGCGGTTCTGTCCATATTTTTATTAATGACTCTACGCATTTTTACGACATCAGAAGTGGTATCGCTCCAGTGATCCCTTTCTGCCGGTCAATCTGTACCAAATCCTGACATTGACAATGAAAGTGCAACTTTATTTGTAATTTGTGAAATTCCTGATGAAATTAATTTTATTTGATAACTACCCTCACTTTTTCTTGTGGTAACTAAGTTGGACTTAAAACCGTAAAATAGTTTTGACAATTTAATATTGATGCGTCATTGAGTTGAATCGGCAATGGTTGCCGTGATGCCCGTGTCGCCATATCGCATCCAAATAAATAATGTAATAACGTAAAAGACAAAGAGAAAACAAAAGAAAAAGAAAAAGAAAAAAGAAAAAAAAATAAAAAAAAATCGAGAAATGTTCATTACGTTGCAAACTTATTACGTTACTTTTAAAATTTATCGTTTGCAAACGTTATGCGTTTGCAAG
The DNA here is from genome assembly GCF_947172395.1 of Bicyclus anynana. NCBI lineage: Eukaryota > Metazoa > Arthropoda > Insecta > Lepidoptera > Nymphalidae > Bicyclus > Bicyclus anynana. Next base: position 6,293,665 of record NC_069094.1, read on the forward strand.
TCGAGTACTTTTAGTTAAAAACCGCGACGGTTTGAGCCGAGTGTGCGAATCTTTTACCGATAATTTCAAAATAGATATTGCGTTTATGTGGCTTACGGCATTTTCCTTAGTTAGATTGCGTCTCTTACTTTTCATTTAATTCAGATTGTACCAAGGGTTTACTTTAAGAACTTCTCCGCCTCTTTACATCCCCAAAATAAATTATTGATGATGGAAGACAATTCCTCAGAAGCTCCAAGACTTATTGTGACAGGCATTGCAACGAACTACACATAGTGACTCCAGGTAACGAAATACTATCTTTGGTTATTTGCAATGCTCTTTTTACTGTAAAGTACATACAATATTTGGTATAGCTTCGTTAACACTTCTTGTATGTAGTCAAAATTGGGTAGTACCTAAACTTCTTAATCTAGTTGACTTTGACAGTAGGGTCATCGATATAGAAGCCCTGCATGTTTACATCCAAAGTAGAATGGCCGAGGCGGTGGTAAAAAAAAAACCACTATTAGTAAGTAGACTACTTGGTTTTAATTAAAAACAACCAAACGTCGCTTCACCTTTGTTTAGCAATCCTTATAGTGAAGTACACAGAGTGCTCAAGAGCAGTATCTGGTCGTCATTGGAGGCCTTGCAGGGTCACAGATAACCAATTGAGGCGACCTGTTCGCCCTGGTGATCTTCTGGCGGCCGTACCGCCTCTGGTATCAACGGTGTCAAACGTCTAACGCCACTACAGCCGCGCAGCCCGCTACTACTTCTGCAGTCGTTGCAGCCTGCGGCTATTGCGACCGCTGGAGCTGGCGTGCTGCCTGTGTCGTCTACTACATCGACCACTGCGTGGACTATTTATTCCCGGTGAATATAGTTTCAATTATTTTAACATTTACACAAACATCATCACAAACACTTTAAAAGAAAGAGTAATGAGAATACTTATAATTTTACTTATTGGCGGCGTGGAGTCGTTTATAACTAATAAAAGATGCCATGTGGCACTCAAAAGATGTCGTTGGCGTATGGAGCCGACCAGCGACCACCAAAAGATGCCATGTGGCACTAAAAATATGTCGTTGGCGTATGGAGCCGACCAGCGACCACCAAAAGATGTCGTTGGCCTGAGGTGCCTTGTATAACGACCAACCTTGTCTATCCCCTGTGGACCACGGCGCTAGATAACCGCTTAGCACCACAGCATCGACCTTCCCAAACTCCCCTAGAGCCTTCGACGTGGATCTATCTCACCTGATTCCCTACCTATACTACACACCACGTTATAACTGTATTCATATGAAAATTATGAGCAGTGTCTACGTGTACACTTAAAACACAACATACTTACTTATTTTATAATTATAATATTTATCTGTTGTCGCGTGGAGCGAGCAGTGTCAATATAAATTATTATTACCTGTTGTCGCGTGGAGCGAGCAGTGTACATATGAATCATTAGCTGTTGTCGCGTGTAGCAAGCAGTGTCAATATGAACTTATAAATATTCTCTTTCTCAACATTCATAGCAAGTTTGTGTTGTCACACTCCTTATAGTTCAGCCTTGTCACGTTCAGCCAAGATAACTAAACATTTTAATTTTAGATACTAAAGTTCAGCCTTGTTTAAGGTAACTAACTATTCGAAAAACACAAGTTTCTAGATTCAAACAAAGCCTAGGTTAATTGTGAAAGTACCTAGCTTCAGATTTTTTTTTTTTTTTTTTACAGAAAAGAACTGGAGGCGCTGCAGAGCACGCACCGCACGTCAGTATGGCCGTGTCGCCGGGGAAGCTTGGCTCACTGAAGGCTCTATGGCCTCAGACCTAATAGTTGTCATGTTTGCTCTGTGGTTATTTCGAATCGACTTGTTATCTAGTGGTCTGATCATTTTGCAGTCAAAATACTGTTCCGTTTTGATTTGATTAATAATTGGTCTCTCAAGTAATGATGACAGTTGACAGCAGTAGAAAAGAAACTCTTTAGGTTCTGTGTTGAGATTTTGCTGTCGTAATGGTCAGCAAAATCTACGTTAATTAATTTAATAAATTTAGAATCAAGTTTTCATGTAATTAGGTTTTGATTATTTACTCTTGAAGTAATTAAGATTGTAAAACGTTACCACCATAACGAACGTGGCGGCGATCGACCAATAGGAGATCACGTAACTCTCATCCAATGGCATCGCGTCCCAAATGGCGCGTACGCGTGTACCGTCACTGTGTATTCACTCTAGTGAGGCATCCTGCCTCCGTCTGTCTCCGTAGTCTGCTGATTTAGTAATTCAGTTCTAATCGCGTTTTTAAGATGGAATAATCGTCTTCTACTTGTTAAGTATAGTGAAATAGTGAAGTGTTAAGTAGTGTTATTAAGAAAAGGAAAGTGATTAGTGACTTGGGCTATTAATTGGTTCAATTCTTTGTTGAGCAGCTTGAGGCGTCATGCTGCTTGTTGCGTTAGTGATTTTGTTCGATAATGTTTCGTGATGAAGTAATTATTGATCTTAAATTGTTTACTGTGGGCATGGAGAGCATGTCGGGCAGGGTTGGTGAGTGTTTACTAGTATTAAAAGGCGCCTTTAAACCACACCCAATGGTCACAAGTCCTGGGACTTGCTCGATGTACTTCCTCTACCACAACTACCAGGGTAAAATAGTAAAATTAAGAGTAGTATTGTGTAAGCGATTAGTGAGGTTAAGCATAGCATACCTATTGTAATTGGCAGAGCCGATGACCAAGGTTAGGTCAGCGGTTCTGTCCATATTTTTATTAATGACTCTACGATTTTTACGACATATATGCTAAGAATAATTACAAGCACATTTGTGATAGGAAATATAAACAATCTTATTTATACAAATTCTTCACAGAAGGGCTTTTAGATCGGGATTTAGATGGGAACTTAAGAGTACTGCATCGCTAGGATTTAAATTAACTTACCTAAAACTGATTTAAACGCGAGTTGTCAATATGATACATACTTATGAAATGAATCACACTCACAGCATAGAACTTTCATAGCGTTGCAGTGCCAAAAACGATGACACAACTATTTCAAGAGATAAGTACATGTTATACTTATTAATCTGAATCCTAAGGCACGTAAGGTGACCCAACTAGGTTGATAAATGTCGTGTTAGCAGCATCTCTTATGACTACGGTAATAAGAGATGCTGCTATATAAAAATAAGTGCCGTGATAGCTCAGTGGATATGACCTCTACCTTCGATTTGGTGGGCCTAGGTTCGAGTTCAAACCAGATTTCAATTTTTTTTTTATTTATTTAATTATACTTCATTGCACGAAACAAAAACAACAACAAAGAAAACAAAAGACAATTTGAATCTTATATAAATTAAGAGTATGCTAATAGTAAAGCAATTTTTTAAAAGGAACAGGTTATCTGCGATCATTACTTTCAGAGCTACAGAGATTGAAAGGGTCAGATATGCGGCGCTGCCGCGGATCCCTGAAAAACGCCCCATACAAAATGGCACAAACGATTTGTATGTGAGTTCAAACAAAATTATTAATATCTTTGTTATTTGTGCGTTTATGTTTATAGTTCCTGTATTAAAAAATGTCACATTTAATGTAAGGAAGCTAAAACTGTGTGAATTTTCATTTAATTACGATAAAAGATTTTTAATAGTTTTTGAAAATTTATAATCTCATTTATTTTGCAAATATCCAGACAATCATTATTTTTTATGTATAAATTATTTAATATTGACCTTATTTACCCGAATGTATCATAAAAATCAATATATTCAAACCTAGTCATCATCCCCATTCTCTACTTGTGACATCTACCAACCCGTATTGGGCCAGCGTGATGGACTATTAATTAGCCTAACCCTTCTCATTCTGAGAGGAGACTCGTGCTTGACAGTGAGCCGAAAATGGGTTGATAATGATGAATAAGAGACGCTGATAACATCATATAATTCATACTATAGTCCACTGTCTTGTTGCTTAAGTGGTTAGCCTATGTTGTTTCTGATCACAAGGTCCTGGATTCAATACCTGGGTCAGGCTATATGAGATTTTCTTTGTTCTAAGAAACTTTCAGTGATAATTCTCAGCCTGCAGTTGGTGGTGTTACACTCCCATGCCTCGGATAGCACATTAGGCGGTTGATCCCTTTTATATTAACATCTGATACTTAGAACCGGATGACATTTGTTACATATAGAATCTAAATTTCGTATATGTCAACTAGCATACATCAAGGATAGTGGAATAAGCATGCTGGCCTCTAGTGAGCTATTAAAATATACTGATAAGAATGATATTGTAGTTAAGGGCTATATTTGTCATCAAATACAAATACATAGTACCTACATAATACATATTCTTGAACAGATGTTAATTAGAGCAATTAAATCCGAGAACGGCTTGATATAGGTATTTTAATCATACTTTAATTTTATTATAATCACATACAGAATAGATTTTTAAAAAAGAAAAAATAAATAAATCATTTATTGAGCTAAAAACATTTTTCATACAAATATAGGTTGAAACGGCAGTTGCGCTAAAATCTTTAAAGGATTTGGTGTTACAACTGCCATCTCTTCACGAACGAAGATTTGAATAAGGATAAACCCTAGGGAATAGTCAAAATCTCCAAAATAGTTGCTTTGTAACTTGTCATTTATTTGTGGCGGACCTACGGTTTGAAAGGGAGATCAATCGGATGGAAAATTACTATTTTAGCTAGTTATTAACCCTACATTTTATTAACTTTGTTAGCAAGTAACTACTTGTATGTAATGATAAAAACAGCAATAAAGGTTTATTTTATTTTATTTATTTTATCATTTGTGTTATCGTTTTAAAATGTAGTTTATATAAAAAGTGGTCTGTTGCAGGACAATGTCTGTCGGTTCAGCCTCTGACAAATAGATTTCAATTCAATTAATCATTGTGGCTTTCTTTTGTGCCAACTAGGCACAGCTACAAATAGATTTACAACCTGCCGATCTATTTCTGATGTTATGCTTATTGTATTGCGTTTAAACCAAGTTCTTAGCTATGTGTGACGTGAATGTGGAAATACGATATTATCTTGACGATAGCTATATGACGTCATATTGCTATCGACAAGACAAACTAGACGTCATATACGACACCATATTTGCATTACGTAAAAACGCACACATCTGTGCGTATTTACGTAATGCACACAAAATGTATGATAATAATTTTATAAATACATTAGCACTCTCGCTGGACTTTAGCTTTTTTATAACAAACATTTAAATAAAATAAATCTGTAAGTTTGTATGTGTGTGAAACTGCAAAAATCCTACTAATATTATAAACGCGAAATTAATATTGTTTATATTAAATTTGATTTGAGTCAACTACCCTTTCAAGCACCGCCCGCGTCACTTAGTCTATGAGCGTGACCCAAATAGCCAATATTCATTTATTTCAATTAGGCTTAGTTTCCAAGCACTTTCGAAATGTCAAGTATTAATATTATAAAATTATGGTGATAATAATTAGTCGAAATCTTAAATTAACGAGGATCCCAAACGCGCCTTGGTCCGAGAAGAGCCCACAACAAACTCAGCCAGGTTCGCCATTCACCATCACCATTTAACAATAGGTATATAAGTAGCCAGTTATGTAATACATTTGATTTCCAAGCTTTTGGCGTTTAGATATATAGTCATTAACATTATAATACGACTTTACTAAAGCTTGCATTCAATAAAAACTTTGAACTTGTTGAGAGGTTGTCAAAATTGTTCTGTGTCGAAACTTATTCAAATTATTTTTACAAAAAAAGATATTTACCTGACAAACTTTGCAGCGATCCTTGGGGTCGATGATCTCCCTCTGTCCCCTGCACTCGCTGCACACGGTCTGGATCTGCTGGATCATGCCGGGGCCCAGCTGCTGGATCTGGACCTGCATGCCGGTGCCACGACACGTGGGGCACACTTGCACTGCACCCTAAGCAAAAAAAAAATCTATTTGAGACTGCTCTCCTATATATATACCCTCTCTTACGGGATGTGGACATATAATAAAATGAAAATTTTGAAAAACCACTGAATGTCATGAAATTATTTACACTCTCGATCAAGTCATCAATATTCTCTTTCAGTGAGCTTTGATTTGAGACCGCTAGACTCTAGTATATTTGCAGACATTGTTGTCTTTCCCCACATTCACCCAACACAACTTTTAAACGGCTCAACCGTTTTTCATCAAACATCTCTAAGAACACTCTGAAATCTCTTCATCCGTTCAGGAGCTTATAACACCCCTCTTTAAGAGAAGCTCTTTGGCATCTGAGTCTGTTATTATAGCCTCCCAATTTAGGGTTAGTCTTTCTAGTGAATAATTCTTTTAACTCCTCTACATTATTAAAATTGCTCAAAATTTTATATGTATCTATCATATACTTGTAGTTGACAGTTGTTCATTATCAAGTTTTAAATCCTTAGACAATAATAATCACAGTAGCCAGACTAGTAAAATAGTTGCCCTGCATTAATTAGTCAAAATAATTAAATACTTCATGTAGGTAAAAATAAAATAAAAGTTACATTAAATTACATATTTCTTAAAGTTCAGGAATATTAAACCTTCCATTTTCCACGAAGGAAATAAGTACATATATACATATTTATTTGTATAGTGCAGACTGCTATTCCGTTGTTATATAACCTGCATTCAATATCCCCAAAATGTGATAGCACAAACCAAAATTTTCACTGACAATAACAGACTAGTTCTTGAAAACAAACATATACACAATGACACTAACCTTTTTCCCACCTCTGCCTTCGCACTTCTCACAAATGACATTCTTCTGCAGCGCCAACTTCCGCACAGCACCTTTGTACAGCTCCTCCAGTGTGACGGACAGTTGGTGTATGACGTCCTTGCCCTTGCGCTCCCGGCCGCGCCGTCGGCCGCCGCTGAAGCCGCCACCGAAGAACATGTCGAACAAGTCCATAGGTGACGAGAAGCCACTGCCGCCAGCTCCGCCTTCTTTCAAGGCTTGTTCACCACCTATCCAATTCAATTTACATTAAACTATTTGAATATTTTTTATTGGGGTATGACAAAAAGCCACCAACAGAAGCTGAGGGAATGCCAACATGGGATGGAAAGGAGCATGTTGCATATAAAGCTAAAGGACAAGTGGAGTTTAAAGAAAATCCGGAAAGCCACTGGTGTTACAGATGTTTTTAAAATGATAAAAAGGCTGAAGTGGCGCTGGACGGGACATGTGATGAGATCCCCGAAAGAAAAATGGTCCAAAGAGGTCATGCAGTGGTACCCCAGAGATGGGAAAAGGAGGCAAGGGCGACCACATAAGAGATGGGAGGATGACCTGCCGAAAGGATGGCGAGGAAAGGCCAGAGATCGAGTAGAGTGGAAAAGTCTGGAGGAGGCCTATGTCGAAGGACAACCTGATGTCTCTAGTATATAAATTAAATAATAGTATTAAGTATATTGTATGTATCCAGCAATCAGAGAATAAAGGCTATTTTTATTTATTTATTTTATTTATTTATTTGAATATTTAGGCATCACACATATTATGGAGAAAATCTAAAGATTATCACTGGCAGGTATATTGTTGCTAATTGACCCTATATAGTGCTATAGCTTGCCAAATTTGTTCGTAACACTGCCGATGTTGCGCGCGGGCCGGGGGGCATGTAGCGATGAATGAAAATCCCACGACTGATGCACGTCACTTCCCAGCACGCACGACACCGCACCTACACAGTCTTTGCCCCTGTTGCCAGCATATCATGGAGAGTTATCAACAAACTTGCCAGACTATAGTCAATCAATCAGTGTGCGATCAGAAATGTTCGAGTCAACTATTATTGTTCCGATAGTTGTTTCAATCAATGGTCTCATAGGGAAAATCTAAAGAAGCATTCTCTTAACTGCTGGATCAAGGGTTGGATACAGACGGCAGTGATTCTTGAGACGGCTCATATTTTGCCTAACTCTGATGCCCTGACCACCAGTTGGGCAATCAAATGTCCCACAGCGGGAGGGTTAATTTTTTTTATAAAATTTTAATAGTGTTTTGTATTGTTTAAACATTTTTAATAATAAAAAAAAGGTTATATTTAGGTGTTTGAGAGTTCACTGTGAGAGGTGTTTATATTCTGCCGGCGATGGCAAGGCATACTTTGAAGAATGATTTTTTAGGATAATAAATAAAATTATAAGGTGGTGTTGAGAAAAATAAATAATTTAGATACACATTCTACATTTGGCTTAAGAATATTAGTATACCTAATGTGTGCAGAGAATGTGACACTCCTTCCAGTATAGAGTAAACAATGGTGTTCTTGGCACAGCAACTTTATAAAGTATTTGATTTGAACCCATTTATAGGACCTAAATTGTAATTTTAATTCATCAAAAAATTCAAAGTATTCAGTTTTTTTTTCCTACAAGAAATTGACAAGCCTAGTTCATAAATTAGAAACAGTTCAATAAATCTGTTTGTATAAATGTAAAACATATTCAGCCCCAAGGCTTTATTCAAATTTATTATAAACAATATGAAGGAAGTGTATTTAAGTTTACTTAAACAAAGAACAGTTCAACTTTATACATATTTATTTTTACACAATGTAAATAAATTTAATAGTCCAATCCTTAGAGTGTTAATGTCAGCTGAAGAACATTCACAAATGTACTGCAAGGATCTGTTGTTTCATATAATTACAGGGACCTGATAATTTAGCCCCTATCTACTTGTATTACATCCACATACTCCTATGTAGTCTGATGTGCCTACCATTGTTGAATTGAGTACATAAATATTATTTAATTAATTTAAGCAAATCTTTAATTATGTAATTACATACATCTATCAATTAATTATGTAGATGTGTACTTTAAGTAGAATCTTGTATTTAACTTCTTAAAATGCACCAGACCAGTTTCTAACCTACACCCTCTGGAATCGCAGGCAGAGGTCATATCCACTGGGCTATTATGGCTCTTTGCACTAGTGACAGTGCAGACATGCAAAATATTAGTCAAATTACCTGGGATCAGTTGTAATATTATAACTGTTAATATTTATTCAGTGTTGTAACCTAATGAATTGAAGATAACTTATACCTAAAAAAGATCTTTACTCCTATTGCCATAGTTATTTTGAAATAGTGTCAGGGAAGCACTACTTGTAATACATTCTTGAACATAAGGTGCACTTAACATCAGGTGAGTGACTCACTCATTATCTTAAGAATTTGCCTAAAAAACTCATAATATTGAAATTGATCCACATACCTTGATCATAAATTCTTCTCTTGTCTGGATTTGACAGCACTTCATATGCCTGTGAGATCTGTTTGAACCTCTCGCCTTCATTTGGGTTTTTGTCAGGGTGGTACTTTAAAGCCAATTTTCTGTATGCTTTCTTTAGTTCATCATTTGTACAGTTGGGCTTCACACCCAGAATATCATAATATGTGGTTTCCTTCACCATCTTGATGTCTAAAAAAATAATTAAATAGTTATATACTTAAAGTAAATAGTTTTAGAAATTGGATAATGTTTTCTTTTTTAATAAACTTGGTGTATATTAGAAAACACATTTCATAAAAATTTAACAAACATGTTATTTATAGAGTTAATAGACAAAGTTTGCTAGTAAATATAAACAAAATATATTAATCGCAGATTGTGATAAATTCCATAAATAAAAACAATTAAATGAATTTCCTACTGGAGATATCTGCAACTCCATTTATGTGAAATTTTGTTTTCCACAAATCAAATCAGCCATGGATTTTTTTAAATAGTTGAAGAAGAAAGAGTAACAAACATACACACACACTTATAAACAAACTTTTACCTTTATAACATAATGGTCAATTACAATGTTAGCAAAGCATTATAGCAATAATTATTTTTTGATTATTAGAAGCATGGCTACTACATTTTATAAGACTTCCTGTTAGACAATTTAACTTAATTGGATATATCCGAATTCTTATAATCTTTGTATTGTAAATCCAGTCATATAATCAGTTTTCAATGGAGTAAAACTGTTAAAAGCAGTATCTTGAAAGATATTGTTTCATAGCCATAGTTTGTAAATCATAACCTATAAGTTATAAACACACTATGCCAAGCCTTGAGTTTTATACTGTGTCTATAAAAGTTCCAAGTAATTAAACAATAGTTACATTCTAAATACATTTATTGCAAATCAGTAATGATTATCGTGATAATTACAACAAATACGTGAATTATTAACCACAAAAATATGAAACAGTACAATCGATAATCAGCTAATTAAATTATTATATGGCAAAAATTACAATTTAATTTGATTTATTATCTTGCGATTCAAACTTATAATTTAGAACGGAATTGTGAAAATTTTGTGATGTAAATTCCCGTAATTCTTTATCGCCACGCCAATTTCACTAAACCATGATTATATATATTTTCTAGAATAAATTATTCATATGTATAATGATGAAATAGTTTTTAAACACACGAAAGAACGGTCCATAAAATAAATTCTCTCATGTACCTATTTTTTATTGAATTTTTTTATCAAATTTCAAAGATGATCGATTTTTAATTTCTTACCTTACTTAAATTATAATCCAGTAATAGCACTCCACTACACAATTATAATAACGTAAACAGGTAAACTAAATTCCTAATTTTGATAATCACTCAATGCACAAGTTTAATTTCCTGAAAGTTCAATTTTTAACTTGAATGAAACAAACGAGAGTCAATTTATTCGAATGACATTTACGATACAGTCACAGCCAGAGAGAAAATTTTCTACATTACGTATACGTACAAAGAGATTTTCTAGGGTGTTCGTCAAATGACGATACGAATTACGATATTCACTTCACTTATTACCTTCTATTTCTAGTCGAGTTGTTTCTATGCTACCGCCTCCCTACCTCGTATTCATTCGAGAATTTTCTGTAAAACGTTCCTTTACACATAAATTTCTTTGTTTAAATTACTGATATTCTATTTTAACAGCAATGTAAAATTTATATAATATACCTGTTACTATTATTTTTCTTTTAATATACTCAAAAAGAAACAAAAAAAGCAGCAACAGAAACAGTTATGTGGTATATTGTTGTGGTTTTAAGGTTTGTCTTTTCATTACTTGTTAAAAAGAAGGGTTAAGATTGACATGCGAATGAAACATGTACTCCAAACACTAATGTTTGATAGTTTGCAAAACAAGGCAAAACCCATAAAATAGGATTAGGGTATACAAAATCGTTTTTGTAGGTGTTTGTAGTTTCTTAGAATAGCTTTTATAGTAAAATTTCTTAAATACCTGTATCTCAATATATTATGTATCATCTATGACCTGTATGCATTACTCTTTAGCTTTACCTGTCACATTTGTGACATAAATGTCAATGTCAATGTCATTGTCACGTCAAATATCAAAATCAAATCAATGTGGGATTTGTTTTGCATTTCCACTTTTTGGTTGGGTTAAGTTCGTGCTAAATATTTTATTAAAAATTAACTTTTTCTACAATTCTTTACTTCAGAATATATGCAGAGATATATTTTAAATATGATGTGAAGTCCTATCGTGAAGTGAACTATCATATAAAATGGGTCGTAAGGAAATTGTTGACGAGGGCCTGCCAGGCTTTGAAGCACCAATTCAAGGAGAAAGATCTGAAAAAGATGTTACTCTTCAAAAAAAACAAAAAAAAGGATCTGGGGGGTTTCAGTCAATGGGCTTAAGTTTTCATGTGCTTAAAGGAATAACTAAAAGAGGTTATAAACAACCTACACCAATTCAGCGTAAGGTACAAAATAAAAATAAAATACCTCTTTAATATATATTATCTGCGTGATCGAATCAGAAATGAGGAGATCCACAGAAAAACCAAAGTCACAGATATAGCTCAACAAGTTGCAAAGCTGAAGTGGCAATGGACAGGGCGCATACTTAGAAAGGCTGATGGAAGTTGAGGTCCCAAAGTGCTGGAATAGCTATCCCGCACTAGAAAGCACAGTGCTGGTTGACCTCCCACCAGGTGGACTGACGTCATCAAGCAAGTCGCAAGGATTCGCAGGATGCAGGCGTCTAAGTATCATGATGTTTGGAAGTCCCTACAAAAGGCCTATGTCCTGCAGTGGACGTCCATCGGCTGATATGATTTTACTGGTTATGTGATTTTATGGGAACCAAAACTTTCTAAAGAACTCACTCGGAGATGTTTTTGGTAGAATTATAATAATATAATAAAAATGTCTTTATTTCAGGCTATATACCTATTTGAAAATAGAGTAATAACAATTATTAATTAATGAAGCTATAGTATAGTACTATAATGATTATTTTCCTTAATTTTTTAGACTATACCACTTGCATTGGAGAACAAGGATGTGGTTGCTATGGCTCGCACTGGTTCTGGTAAAACAGCATGTTTTGTGTTGCCTATTCTGGAGAAACTTGTAGCACCAGTCAATAAACCTCTACAAGGAAAAAATTTAAGAGCTCTTATATTATCACCCACAAGAGAGTTAGCTTTACAGGTATACTTCTTAGCATTGTATTAAAACAAAGTTTCTTCTAGCCATCTGTATACATATAGCTTTTGAACTATGCAACAGATTGTGTGAAGTCTGCAAATCCATATTGGGCCAGCATGGTGGATTATTAGTCTAATCCCTCTCAATCTGAGAGGGGATTTGTGCTCAATAGTGAGCTGAATATGGGTTATTTATGATGATATATATGAAAAAAAACCTACAGTTAGAGAAGTAGCTATATTTAGTGTACACAGTATATGTATAGTCAGATGCAAGGGCAAATGTCTTAGCCTTCCATAGACATTTGATTTGACAAATTTTGTAATTAATGAAATCTGATACTGAGGAGACTAGTGATACTGGAGTCGCCTTAAGATTAAGAAATGTACTCTTTTAAATATAGTGTGTACTTTAACTCAATTTTGTGTTTGTCATGCTAAATGAGTTTGCAGTATTAATAATAATAATTTATTTGCTGAATTGTGGGTTACAACATACAATATACTATAATTTCCAACACAATCTACTGATTATATAAGCATGCAAATATTGACAATATTTTGCAATAATATATGTTATATTTAAAAATTATTTACAAAAAAAAAATGCAATTTAATTACAAAAATATGAAATGAAAGACTGAGGAAAATATTAAATAAATGTCAATATTTGCAATAATAATTACTATCAATATATACATTAAAATAATCAAACTAAAATTAAAATATTCTGTAGTGGAGTAAAAACAGTGACCTTAAACAGTTTAAACAAAATCAATGAACCTACATTTAAACATATAACATACATTTAAATGCAAGAAAAGTCAATTCTGTGATCAAACATAGTCTATTGAATAAGGCATATATAGATAAGAACATCATTAAAAATTATATTGCTTTATTTATTTATTTGGTCCACTAGTGATTGTTACAGTATTTACATAATTACAATCTAAAAAATACAAACACAAGGCTCTGTACAATCAAATTAAAGTAGACACAGCATGCTTATTTCTGTAATATTAAAATCCATTTCAAGATAACATAAAAACAGTCTACAGAAAAAAATACATATTTTTACAGTTAACAAAAAAAAAAACATTTTACAACTACTATTTGAATATTATAATATACGAAAAATAAAATGAAATTGGTATAAACATTACATTTTGAATAAGAAAAAAAATTGTTTATAGGAACAGTTCATAATTTTGTTAATGGTGCAAATGTTTTCAGACATTGAGATTTGTACGTGAATTAGGCAAATTTACTGGGCTCAGTTCAGCAGCAATTCTCGGTGGTGAATCCATTGAACAACAGTTCGGAGTTATGAGTGGTTCTACACCTGACATTGTGGTTGCAACGCCTGGACGTTTTTTACACATTTGTATTGAAATGAGCCTTAAATTGGATAATATAAGTAAGTTTTTTTTTAAGAAATTAAATATCACATGTCTCAAAACGGTGAAGGAAAAACATCGTGAGGAAACCTGCACATCAGATAATTTCATTAATTCTCTGCGTGTGTGAAGACCAGCGTGGTGGATTACTGGCCTAACCCCTCTCATTCTGAGAGGAGACTCGAGCTCAGCAGTGAGCCGAATATGGGTTGATAATGATGAAGTAAGTTTTAACTCAACTAACACATCCATATTTAAATGGTTCTATATTAGGCTAGTTCTTCTACTAGTTTTTTTGTATTATCATCATTTGTTTGATGCAGCATTTTAGCATGTCTTACATTTATGATTCAAAAAAATACTACTGTATTTATTACCTGTTATTAGTATTTTTATCATTACCAATAACAGCATATTTTTAAACCAACTTCAATAAAAGGAGGTTCTCAATTTAATGCTATGTTTTATTTTTTAATGTTTCATACCTAACTTCATAACTTAGTTATTTATTAACCAATTTTGAAAATTCTCCAGATTAGACTTATTTAATTTTCACGAAAATCGGTTTAGTAATATTGTATTAAAATCAAAATAACTAAAACAAGTGAACAAAATTATTCATTCTGTGGTGATCAGTTTGATATTGGTGCTAACCCATTGATTTGAATTTTTGTATGTATTTGAAGTTGGTTGATTTTTTTTTATAAAATTTTTAATTTTTTAATTTTTAATGTAATCATAGTAAAAATAGTAAAAGCTGTTACAGATTTAGGCAAAAACAAATAGCAAAGAAAAGCCGCGGTGAAATAATTAGGAGATTTTTTTTCGGCACTGCGACTCTACAGCATAGTATATTCATACAGCTTATATTTTCAAGCTTCTATTTTATGGGATGACATACGAGAATCTGAATTTTGTGTCCAAGTATAAATATTTTTTAAAATTAAATTCAGTATAAGTGTATCAAGTGCAACATAAAACTACCGACAGATGGCGCTGAATCATTTTATATCGCGCTTCAAAAGTTCTTAACGAATACCTAATAAGTCATCAGTAAGTTATGAACTATGATTTCATTACAAATTACAATTGTCATTTAGTGATATAACTTATTTTTGTAAACAGATGCCCTTTCGGTGTCTGTTCCAGACTTCCTGTATAATGTATAATGTATATGTCCTGTTTAGAATTTAAATTGGCCATCAACACAAACTTTATTTTTTATTATTCATTATTAATTCATTTATTATGTATTAATAAATTAATAAAATTAAATAAATATACTTAAACAATAAACAATACACATCACTATTTAGCCACAAATTAAGCTTACAGATTAGCTTGTGTTAAGGGTACTAAGATAGTTGATATAATAATATTCATATACATATATATACTACATATAAATACTTATACATATAATGTATAAATACACACAGACACTGGAAAAAGCCCATGCTCATCACACAAATATTTTTCCAGTAGTGGGAATCCCTAACCCACGGCCGTGGATGCAGAAAGCAGGGTCACTACCCACAGCGCCACGCGACCGTCTAAATAAGTGTATTTAGAGTTTCATTTCCAGTTTCCATTATCATTATCTAAAAAATATACTTATATCATAAATTAAATGTCATTATATAATTATTACAATGGAACCCCGTTGGGGTGATGTAACTAGTAGAGAGGCGTATTTATATCTTTTTCGGTCAAAAAGTCATTTATTTCATAGTAAACTTTATCCAACATAAAAAGTTTTAATTTAGTCAAAAACTCATTAATATGTTCTTTTTATTTAATATATTACGGTATTTTAAGATTTTGTGCGGGCCTGTACTGTGAATTTTGCCGCGCCGCAGTTTTTTTTCGTGGCATATCTCTACCTTCGATTCGGAGGGCATAAGTTCGAATCAGATCCTGCGTTTCAGCTATGTGCATTTTATAACCTGACATATCTGAAGAAGAATCTTTATTAAATCTTATTTCCTGAAAAACACACACACACACACATACATGTGCAAAACAACCTAATAACTATTAATTTAGTAATGCTAATTTAATATCTGTTATTTCACTATGTACTCGTAATAGCTATGGAAGAGCGGAGTTTTCTAATACAGAGGTAGTTTATACTACTCCTAAAAGAAGGTTCCAAACTCGCGTGTATTTATGTTATTTTAGAAACTGAATTAAACGATTTATTTAAGATATTAAATATCACTTGTCTCAAATGGTGAAGGAAAAACATCGTGAGGTGCATACCAGAGAATTTTCTTAATTCTCTATGTGTGTGAAGTCTGCCAAACTAAACCCCTCTCATTCTGAGATCTTTAATGATGTTAATGATCTTATAATTATGGTTTTTACAGAGGTTGTTGTGTTCGACGAGGCAGACAGACTATTTGAACTGGGATTTGGTGAACAACTCCGAGAGATTGTCGCACGTCTGCCATCTAATCGGCAGACTCTGTTGTTCTCAGCAACACTACCTAAAATGTTAGTGGAGTTTGCTCGCGCAGGTCTCAGTGAGCCAGTTTTGATAAGATTAGACGTCGACTGGAAGCTACCATCAACTCTATGGCTCGGCTGGATATATGTGAGAGCTGAACTCAAAACTGCAGCCTTATTGTTACTGTTGGACAAAGTTTTAACGAAAGATAGTCAAGCGTTGGTTTTTGCTGCAACCAAGCATCATGTTGAATACCTCCATCTGGTATGTATGTCATTATTTATTTATTGTTAAATTATTTATGATCAGTGATCACATAACTGTATAGTAGTAATCTCAATCGAAGTATCTAGATTATTAAGTAAGAAAATAGAAATACAACAACAGAACAACAACATAATATATGCATCGCAGGATGAAATACATACTTATATTCGAATGTATTCAGTGCCTTTTGCATGCATACTGTCCATACTACCAAACTTTTCTGCGGTGCCTGCCTGCCCAAGAGCGGTTGCAAACAGCTCAATAGGGATGATGACAGTTTTTTAAATTGTATATAATAAGAGTATGCGAATAGTTAAGCAATTTTGTAAAAGTAACAGGGTATCTGCGATCATTACTTTCGAAGCTACAGGGATTTAAAGGGTCAGATTTGCGGCGCTGCTGCGGATCCCTGAAAAACGGCCCATACAAAATGGTACGATTTAATGACGTCGTAAGTCATAATGATCGGTAATTTGTATGGACGTTCAAACAAAATTACTAATATCAACAGAGTAAATTCAATTTTAAGAATTGAGTTTAAGGTTGAATTTTCAAATGCGACTACTTGAATTGAGTTTGGCACACATTACGTTTATTGGTCGCTGATTGTGCATCAACTTTTTATAGAAAATCGAAGCATCAACCCCCCTAATCCATTAAGTAACTGATTGACTTTGACTCTGTTTAACCGTTACGACAGTCAAAGTACTTATACCACTAGATGTTTCTTTTGTTATTTTTAGATATTGCAACAAGCGGGTATATCATCAACGTACGCATACTCTGGCCTGGACCCCGCGGCTCGTAAGATAGCCCTCGGCAAGTTCACTAACAAAAAGTGCTCAGTGCTGTTGGTCACAGACGTCGCGGCCCGAGGGTTGGACTTGCCGTCGCTGGATACTGTCATCAACTACAATTTTCCAGCTAAACCAAAACTGTTCGTGCATAGAGTGGGTAAGTCACTCCATTTAACACTTTCCATCAAACGTGTTTGTTATCAAGAAATACTGTAATTTATCCTGTCTATAAATAGTTTACAAGGTTTTTGCCTTTTTGCATAAAGCAGGACAATCAAGTTTAGTTTAGTTAGTTTTTTTTTTATTCTCTACAAGTTAGCCCTTGACTACAATCTCACCTGATGGTAAGTGATGATGCAATCTAAGATGGAAGCGACTGAATCTAACTTGATAGGAGTAGGATGAAATCCACACTGCTCTCGGTTTCTACACGACATCGTACCGGAACGCTAAATAACTTGGCGGTACGTCTTTTTCGGTAGGTCGTAACAAGCCACGGCCGAAGCCTCCCACCAGCCAGTGAAACCTCATTAGACCCAGCCGGGGATCGAATCCAGGACCTCCGTCTTGTAAATTCACCGCGCATACCACTGCGCCGCTAAGGCCGTCAAAATGACGATGATAGATGTTCTTTACTTCTATTTGTAGGTATGTGTAGCTTACAAAGAAATCATAAATGAAAGTTGGAAACAAAGAAACCGCATTTAAATCAGCCGATTCGTTTAGATTTTAGACGCTACGATACACAGGGACGCTACGATATAATAGGGGTATTATTACCATGGGTTGTCAAAAATTCGACCAAGTAATGGGAGCCCTCTTAAATATTAATTATATTCTGATTCGAAACACATCATTTTCAATTGTCTAACTAGACTTGAAATAAGTTTAAGTCCCGCGACTAAAACCTGAACTAAAATTGACAGCGCCGTATACAAAATGACAATAAGAAGACCGCCATTACTTAATGACAATGAGCGCCGCTTTTACGGGCCTTGTTTCATAACGCGTAGTATATCTATAGCCTGATGACAGGTGGATGGACGGATGGACAGTCCGCCGTCCGTCCATAAGACTTCGGTCTTGGTAATAGGGTCCCGTATTTTTAAAAATATTAAATTTCGTGTTTCAGGTCGCAGTGCTCGCGCGGGGCGCTCCGGGCGCGCGTTCTCGCTGGTGTCGGCGGAGGACGTGGCACACCTGCTGGACCTGCAGCTGTTCCTCGGCGCGCAGCTTGTTATGCCGAGCGAGGTAGGTACCAGTAGGGTTGCCAATCGTACTATAATATATACTGTACATCGTATAATACTTCGTACATACGTATTTCTTCGTTATATACTGTCGAAGAAATATATGTATGTACGTAAAAATACTATATTTTCAACAACTTTACAAAATTTTACAAACATCTTTTATTTTAAAACTATAACATTATCATCGAATACGAACTTGTCTATATTATCGAATTCCGAGTTTGAATTATTGTAGAGAGGTAACAGCCAGTCTTATACCGGCTCCACATTAGTGCCGTGAATTCACGCGCGAATTCTCGACATGAATTCACAGCACGAGACCATGCCCTCCACATTCACGGGATGCTCACAATCGATTGAAATCTGCTGCAGCAATGACTTTGTTGCTTCGTAGTCCAGAGTAAACTGGTGGTGGGCTGTGAATGTGGATGTGTATGCGTGAACCCTTGTTCGCGGGACATAATACCAACTCGGATCGGGGACAGGCGTGAACGTGCGTGAACCCCGTGAAAACCGTCCACGTTCACGTTGGTGCCTGTTCACGGCACTAATGTGGAGCCGGCATTACAGTGTGCGACGTTCATGGATACCATAAGCGAAAAATACTATACTTTTCTTAAGAAATTTTGGCAACCCTAGTTAACAGTGATGGACGGCCACACGGAAATAAATGTATTTTCATCAACATTATTGACCCATTACTACCCCCATTTCTAGGATTCTTCCCAAAATGAGTAATTATTTAATTATAAATAAATTATATATTATCTGTTTTTTTACTTTTATAAGTTAATTTATCTTGATTTTTTATATTCGTATTATTTTTTCTTCGATTAACATTATAGAGATGAATGAATCAGAACAATATTCAATACCCATATCCACAGGTGAGCGAGTGCGGCGACGCGTGTCCGAGCGGCGTGTGGGGCGCGGTGCCGACACACGCGCTCGAGCTCCGGCACCAGGACGTCGTGGCCTGGGAGAAGAACTACTCCGAGATTGTAAGACTTGTCTATGTTCAATAGTCAACAGTCAATAGTTGAGCGAGTGCGGCAACGCGTGTCCGAGCGGCGTGTGGGGCGCGGTGCCGACACACGCGCTCGAGCTCCGGCACCAGGACGTCGCGGCCTGGGAGAAGAACTACTCCGAGATTGTAAGACTTGTCTATGTTCAATAGTCAACAGTCAATAGTTGAGCGAGTGCGGCGACGCGTGTCCGAGCGGCGTGTGGGGCGCGGTGCCGACACACGCGCTCGAGCTCCGGCACCAGGACGTCGTGGCCTGGGAGAAGAACTACTCCGAGATTGTAAGACTTGTCTATGTTCAATAGTCAACAGTCAATAGTTGAGCGAGTGCGGCGACGCGTGTCCGAGCGGCGTGTGGGGCGCGGTGCCGACACACGCGCTCGAGCTCCGGCACCAGGACGTCGTGGCCTGGGAGAAGAACTACTCCGAGATTGTAAGACTTGTCTATGTTCAATAGTCAACAGTCAATAGTTGAGCGAGTGCGGCGACGCGTGTCCATTATGATATAATATAATAGTACATTATGATATAAGTGCGGTAAGTTGAAAATTAAAGCAGAGGCATAATTGCATATAGTAAGGAAGCCGAGGCTGTAATTATCAAAGTCAGTCGGCGTGTTATAACACATTTGCGAGGAAACACACTTTGAACACATTTTCTGAAATCAATTTGCATCTTTGCCTGTTTTCCATAATATGATGAAATTTTGATACGCATTTTTGCACAGATACCGAAGCGTTTTTTTTAAGGCAAATGCACCAAAAACAGCCAGTATTACTCATAAATTAAATTAATATTTTTGTGTTTATCTTATAATTATAAATGATTGTCATTTATTGTCAAAATTATTAAAATGAAATAATTTAATGTTTATTTATTATGTTTTATCTCAAAGTTAATTTTATTCATAAAATGCTGAGCATTTGTCTGCCATAAAAACTAATTGCTATAATTTAAAAAAGTACCGTTCGTTTTTAGACGGCTTGAAATTGGTGATATAAGAGATACTTTACGAGCAAATGTGTTATAAAATATTTAACAAAGCGGACAGTGTCAAATCTGCCTACTTTCGTTGCTAACAGGTTCCTTGAACTGAAATAGAAGTTTATTTGTCTAATTTTTGACGGCCTCCGTGGCGCAGTGGTATGCGCGGTGGATTTAGAAGACGGAGGTCCTGGGTTCGATCCCCGGCTGGGCAGATTGAGATTTTCTTAATTTGTCCAGGTCTGGCTGGTGGGAGGCTTCGGCCGTGGCTAGTTACCACCCTACCGGCAAAGACGTACCGCCAAGCGATTTAGCGTTCCGGTACGATGCCGTGTAGAAACCGAAAGGGGTGTGGATTTTCATCCTTCTTCTAACTAGTTAGCCCGCTTCCATCTTAGACTGTATCATCACTTACCATGTGAGATTGTAATCAAGGGCTAACTTGTAAAAAAAAAAAAACTATTGACATAGATAGATAGGAATTTCACAGCTTTTTATATAAATTATTATTATGTTGTTCAAAAGATCCGGTAACTTTAGTGACGATGTTGCAGGAAGACGCGGCGCGCGTGTGCGGGCGCGGCTGGCAGCAGTACGTGCGCTGGCGCGAGCCCGCGTCCGCGGAGGCCAACCGGCGCGCCAAGCTCACCGCCCCGCCCGCCGCGCCACACCCCTGCCTGCTGGAGCGCGCGCAGCTGCAGGCGGCGGAGCTCGTGGAGCAGATCAAGAGCTTCCGACCCAAGGGGGTGAGTAATGTAGTAGTAGTAGAGTAGTTAGGAATCACTTAGTGTCAGTCCACCTAGTTAGCGCGACCAAAATTGAGCATTCCAACTCCAACACCTTCATCATCATCATCGTCATAATATCAGCCGATGGACGTCCACTGCAGGACATAGGCCTTAAGAGCTTCCGACCCAAGGGGGTGAGTATAGTCAGCGAGGAGCGAAGTATAGCCTGGCAACTTCGTTCGTAACACTCCCGATGGTCCACGCGGATCGGGGGGCGTGTAGCGATGAAACACCCACGACTGATACACTTCACTTTTCTTTCCCCTCGTCGCCCGCATATCATCAATGGACTTGCCAAACTATAGTTAGGAATCACATAATATATAACAAGTCCACAAACAAACGTTAAATGTTAAATTTTGGTCGGCGACGAAAATTTAACATTTCGATAAAAATTCTAACACCTTAGGACCCATAGTTATATATAAGCCAGTGTCATGTAATGAGAGCCATTGTAGCACGACTAATTTTTGTGCAATAATGCGGAGCCGAATATGTTAGGTTAGGTTAGGTTTTTTTTAAAAGGGTCTTAAATTGTTCAGTATCCCTCTACTAGATTGAAAAAAAATATCGTATTTTTTTGAGACATTGATACATAAAGACTATAATTTTCAAATACATATTTTTTAGACAATACGAGCCAAAACGCTATCGGCCATGATAGTTTATATTTTATCTGCGTCATGACGTCACGTAAACTGTATAATAAGAAGACTGAAAGAAGCAAAAAATTGGACATGCCTTAATCTGACGTTTATTCCTCTAGTGACATCGTAACATCGTGACGTCACAAAATGGACGACAGCGTTTTTGACGTTTGGAAAAATTTTAAAAATATATAATTTTTAAATTAAATTTTGTATGAAATCCTTAACTTATATGTAAAATAATTAATATCGATATATTTCGGACCCTTAATCCATGTACTATACGAAATTATTATTGTTTAAATATAAAATTTGATATAAAAACTCAACTACCCCATTTAAGAATCATTTAGTGTAATCAGTCCATTGTGACCAAAATTGAGCATTCCGATCAAATTTCCAACACCTTGGGACCCCAACAATAGTTATTTATGCCAGTGTCACGTAAAGAGGGACTTGTAATGAGGCGAATTGCATAGTCACTTAACATGAATAAAACATTACTAGATAAAGACCAAGAATAAGTTATTGTACTTTATCTTAGTATATTAATAATCCATTATAAGTTTAAGTTAAAGATAAATTACTAATTAGTCACATAGGCTAGATTGTAATTTTATGAAGTATTAAATTGTTACTTAATAACAAAAAAAAAATTAAGAAGTAAGAGTCCACTTCCTTAATTGTATTAAAAAAATAAAATTTACATTTATTTCCAGACGATCCTAGAACTGGCCAACAAAAACGACTCTCCGATGTACTTGGCGATGAAAGCGAAGCGACGCGTCCACGGAAAGATGGTGCAGAAAACAAGAGATAACAAATTGCAACAGGTGAAACAATTCCCAACGAATAATTAAATGCAAAGACATAATATCAAATTTGATATAAAGTTCAAGTTACATACAAGTTACATAACTGTTATAAGAATTGATAAGTCTTAATTATCACCAATTTGTGGTTGACATAAAAGTAGAGTATTACCGTCAATACATCACTGGATTAGGAAATTAACTAAGAAACATAATTATTTATTTACTCCTACGCCTTGTTTGCCTATTAAGTGATACCAAAGTTTGACTAATAGTGAAATCATGAGATTTTTAATTAAGAGAGTAAAATTAAAGGGAGTGTGAAACCTTGCTGTTGCTACAATTAAATAGAATTTTGTTGATTCATTTAATATCAGCCAATTTTAATGGTTAATTACAGTACCAAGCTTCCCTCTAGAGAGTTAAGAATTCACCATAACATATTAGTGATTGTTTTTACTTTGTTACAAGGCTGAAGGAATATTAGAAGAGAGTAGTAAATCAAATTCGACAGAAGAATTTTCCGTGGCGAAAAGCTCAAAGAAGAAGAAGAAGGCGGCGCAGCGCGACGAGAACTACATACCGCATTTCGCGAGCGACCAACACACTGAAACTGGGTATGTTGTAACTTATAAATAAACTAACGATGTCCCGCAGTTTCACTCACCTATACTGCCGTGTTAAGCGCAAAAGCGGTATCTCAAAAAAAAAACATTTATTTGATTTTTGTGCCATCGGATCAATGATAATTTTATACTATAGATTGGTTAGGTCCCTACAAAATCATCGCAAAAAGTGATCCGAATTACTATAATAAATAAAGATTTACTATAGTAAATAGGCTAAAAAGAGCGCACACATACACAATTTTGTCTTTTTTCCATTATTTATTTATGTATATAATATAGTTTTTCCACTTCCTGAACACGAAACTCGACATTGTAGAAGATATTTAGGTATTATTTGTTTAAATAACGTTCGTTGTTGATCACAACTAACATGTGGAAATTTCCTTTTTTGAGCGCCTCATTTTTCATGACCAAAACACAAACGTTAAAACGTAACACAACAGTATTAAACATCATTGCATCGGATAGCTTGGAAAGATATGCATCTAATGAACTAAACCTTATAGCAGTATGCTATTTTTAAAGTATAGAAAACCCCTTAAGAAAGTTTTTTCCATCTCACTTTCACCTTAAAACTACCTTAACATAACTTCTATTATCTCGAAACTTGCTGAGATACGGCTTTTGCGTATAGCACGGCAGTATATAACATGCTCAAATTCATCAACAATATTGTCTGTCGTTTTTTTGAGGGGGACAAGGTAAACTCACACATCTAAAATATTTATAACACTAATAAATATAAACTATAAACTTTACATGTAATTCACACACGTGTAATTTTAACACGATGAAATAACCCGCTTCCAAGCAAGAATTAGATCATCACACACATCAGGTGAGACTGTGGTCAAGGTTTAACTTGTAAAGAATTAAAAAAACCACTTCAATGTAGGGCGGCTATAATGATTGAAGCCAAGGCACCTTAAGTAACAGTGTAACAATATGTCAGTATGGCGGTGAACTTCTCCGCGGGCGCGTCGTCGGCGGAGCTGGAGCTGCGTGGCGACGACGCGGCCGGCCTGCGCTCGCGCCGCGCGCAGCTGCGCTGGGACCGCAAGCGGAAGAAGATGGTGCACGTCGACCCGGTGCGTATACGTACACGTGTACTACTGTTGCTTTATTTGTTGCATACTAGCTGACGCTGCGCGGTCTCACCCGCGTAGTTCCCGTTCCCGTAGGAATACGGGGATAATATATAGCCTATAGCCTTCCTCGATAAATGGGCTATCTAACACTGAAAGAATTTTTCAAATCGGACCAGTATTTTCTGAGATTAGCGCGTTTAACCAAACAAACAAACTCTTCAGCTTTATAATATTAGTATAGATTGATGGCATTCATTCGTACGAAATTCCATTCCCTATTTAATGCGACTTAAAGTGTTAAAAATATAATATGTTATTGAAAAAAAAACATTACAATCGGACTAATCAGTAAAAGGTTATACGTGTTCATATTCATACATAAAAAATCTAAATACACGTCGAACTGTTAACCTTCTCTTTGTTGTTTGGGCTTATAAAGATTAAAGAATTGATTTTGATGAATAGGTTTTTGCATAATCGAGTGACATGAAATTTTAGTGGTGTTACATATTATGGTACAAAATCATTATAGCGTGATACAATTTTTCAAAAACTACCAGTAGCGCCATCTATTATGCAACTCCGCAACTACATTAATATAACACACGAACAAGCTGAACTTTATGTTTGTGCTCAGGACGGCGGCCGTAAGATGATGCGCACGGAGAGCGGCGGGCGCGTGTCGGCGTCGTTCCGCAGCGGGCGCTACGCCGAGTGGCGCAAGCGGAACGCGGCACCGGACGACGACGACGAGCGGCCCTCGGCCGACAAACCGCAGAAATGTGAGTCGCCTTCATGTGTGACATAGTGCACAGTATAGTCAGGGTATTTTGTAATGATGATGTTTTACAACATGTTTGAGTCTCTATCCTTCTCTGTCTAAAACCATACTAAAGATAGAAAGAAAAAGAGAATTTCTAAGGAATTGTAACAGCGCCATCTAGTGGCACTACTGCACAACTGTTTCAATTCCATATAAATTTGCGTTTTATTGAATACTCCCACTAGGCACACCAATCATCGGTGAGCTAAAAAGCATATAGTATAACTGCACATTTTAGGGTTATAATCGGAAAATAAGTCGACAATTGACATCTATTTATACTTGTAATAAAACATTAATAAGTCATATTGTGTACATTGAAGATGTTTTGAAAATTTTTGTTGGAGGCCTATATAATAGATCGATTTTGTCTTTTGTCTGTCCGTTTTTTATTTTGCATCACACTGTAACTACTGAATGAATTCAAATGAAACTTGGCACAGCTAGACATACAGGTTATATTAATTTACAAATATGAATGCAACTTATTTCGTTTCCAGTGTCAGAGTTCCGTCCCCGCTGGGTGAAGCACAACGAGCGCGTCAACAAGAAGAAGGCCGAAGCCTCGTCCAAGGAGTTCCGCAACAAACAGCAAATTGTCAAGGAGCGTTTGCGCAGAGACAAAATCAAACAGAAGCTCAAACATAAAATGAGTAAAAAGAAAAAGAAATAAATGTAATACATGTTATTGAGAGATTTTTTTCAATCAATATAACGAAGTACTAACTTTGTACATTTAATAAGAATAGAAGTTGTTTAAACTATTTTGTGTTTTATTTAATACAAAATACATAGTCATCTATAGATACTAATATATACAGGGTGCTCGGGAGTATTTCCCATAACTTCAAGGTGTTGAAACTGCAAAACTAATGTTTTTTTAACAACAAAATAAAAACTTTTTATGCATACAAAGTACTGTCACCAGTCGAGGCAACTTGCCGTGGTAAAATTACTCGGAAATTTTTTTGGCACTGCCATGGCAAACTCTTTTTTATTATTATTTAAGCCACTTTTCGGTTTCAGTTTTTTCTGCTGCGGCACCCGACCTTGAATCTGCCTCCCTGATATGAGACACGGTGCTAATGTGTCATTCTCATTTCCCAGGGAACTAGCGTCAATCCACGGTCTCTTGCCATTGACATCATCCCGACTTATTCATTTCTCTGTCTATATATATAATAGGTACCTACTTTTTGAAAGACAATATATGCCACCACTGTCATATTCGGTAGACGTTTAAATTCAAACTCGTGAATTTTCAAGTCTGCATTTACCTATATTGTACCTAATTTATTGTTATTAAAAGTACTGAATATCGAATTTGCTTCGATATGTGGTTTAATATTATCCCAGCGTACGCAATAATAGTTGGTGCTATTGCGGGTCCAGGTTACGCGCTTTGGTGGTTGCATTACTTTACTCTCGGGAATGTTAGTAAAAATATGTTCTAATTAGTAAAAGTCCCATTAAATACATTGATGAAGATAAGTCCCATAACATATCGACGGTTTTATCTCATAAACTTGGTGTCTACATATTATCCCTAGTAGCCGCAATCCCATACAATTACTGTGATGGTGTGCTAACTTGTGCCCTATGTAGTGGCACTTTTAGGGTCAAAATAGGGTAGGTACATAGTCACTGGAAAGTACACCAGAGAACTATCCATTCGAGTTCCCAGACTTGAGGAGTCAGAAGCGTCGCTGTAGCTGAAATCGGCTTTGAGGCATTATCATCACTATCCCTAGTATTTATTCTGTTTATAGCATTATAGACGAGCTCACAACTCTCGATGGGACCGCGCTCTATACTGCCGAGACATGCGCCTAACTGGCAACCCATACGTAGTAAATGTATGTAACTTTCTTCATCTATAACAAGTTGAAATAAAAAATTAAACGCCCTCGAAGTTACAATTAACAAAACATAAATAAGCATCTGCGGATTGGCCTATCGGATCTTTAATTCTTTATCGTATAGCTAAGAACCATTTTGGTCAATTCAGTTTATAAATAAAAAATCGCATCATAATCGGTCCGGTCCATTCGTTTAGAGCTACGAAGCACATACTGATATGATACGTCCAGCTTATAAATATAACACACGGATAAAAACCGAAAATTTAATTCCAGTAAAAATGCAATGGAAATAAAGCCCTAATTTTAGGTGGAGGATAAAATTAATAGGAATTAATTGCAACCTCTATCAAAAGTTGAGAACATAATATCTTTATTATTCCAAAGTATAAGTAGGTACCTACAAGTTTTACAGAATAATAAGTTTTTAGTTTGCAATTCAAAACAAAATGTTTTTATTTATAAGGGTAATATTAATAACATATGACTTGTTTGTATGTAAATTTGTAACTTTTTATTCCAGGGTTTAAAAAGAATTCCAGATTAATGAAGAATGTTCTTCATATTATTACTTATATTAAAATATAAGCTGTTTTCACAAAACTTTTCTTTTTATTTAAGTATATTTTAGCATGTTTATACTATTCTGTCTAATTGTCTATATACGTGTATCTGTAGTCTATTCTTATTCCTAAAAAGGTTGTAGGAAAAGTTAGAATTAATAACTCGAACCATTCCCCTGAGAGTCCCGAATTTAGCTAACGACTTTTGCAGAAATTTTTTCCGTTATAATAGAACAACACTAACAACTTCAAATGGCTCATCGGATCTGCATCGTGTACATACAGGAAGCCATCTCAGCTTTCAAACAAAAAAAAAACAACTGCATCATAATCGGTCCATTCATTTATAAGCTACGAGGCTACAGACAGACACGTCCAATGTCATTTTATGTCAAGATTAAAAACTGCACGAAAGATTAAATTAAAACACAGTTAAAAATTTTGATATATGTATATTTAAAAAATTAAGGTAAACATTAATGTAACCTACTTACAATTACCTGTACAACATGATAAATAACATGAATAATAATAATAATTACTTTGAAAAGAAACTAATTTGGACTTTGTATAGTATAATGACGTGTCAATTTATTTACCAGATTATAATAACCATTATATTTATAATATAATAAAATTATTTACAGCTTACAAGAAAATATAATAAGATCGATATATTTGTAGTTTTTTCGAGTCAATAATTATAATTATATTTTAACATTTAGCGTTTATATGGTTTAATTCAACAATTTTCCAACATAATTTCCAATGTAGATTTTTTTTTTTTGGTATAATAAGTAACAAAATTAATAATTGTGTGTTCGAATACGAAATAAACGATTGTAACATTCAATCAAAGAGCGTCATAAATAACGGTCAACCTCTAGCATACTAATAACCCTTCACTCGACGTCAAACGACGTTGGGTTCAATCATAGTATTTTTTGTTAAAGTATCACAACTTAATCAAAATCCTAGTATTTAAATTAATTTATAATAATAACAACTAGGATTTTGTTAGATTCACATATTGGATGGGTTATGTATGTCACATATTACTTCTAAACAATACACAGTTTATCACATACATTATATTGAAAATTTGTTAAGCAATTACATATATTGTTAATAATAATATTTTTTTGGACATAATACAGAATATTTTTAGTATAAAAATTCGTCGAATCATTAAGCGCAGTTATTATAAAAAAAAATGGCTAGGTGCCGGATCGAACTGCTTTTTGTAATAAAATAATAGAATATGGATTAGATGTATAAATTACGGCACCATATAAAATTTACTAAACTAATTCACATGGGGAACCTAATTATTCAGTAAGTTGAGTAAGAATTCGATTCTTCGGATGGAGAAGTAAATATTACAACAAATACACGCGCGCAAAAGCTATTATTATATAAATACAGTTCGCATAATCATTCTTGAAACTCTGTATGAACAGCCAAAGCGCAAGTCTTTTAAGCGCTCTCAAAGAAGTTATGTTTATATTAATAATAATAAAATCAGGGTCCCATAAAAATAATTCTTTATAGAACACTGTATCATAAATATTATTCTCTAATCCATCCATAAATCCGAATGAACACCACATAGCTGTATAGAATTAGACACATGAGATTTTTTAGTTCAGATAGCGGCAACATCTGACGTAAACTCAGCTGCAGACTGTGCCAGCGTTAGGCTGCCTGTCTATCAGATCGGAGCGAGTGAGCGTAGCGGAGAAACGGGTTAATGCGGAGCGGAGTTGTAGTCTGTCCACCGGAAAGGAGCGAGGCTCCTGGCGCGAGGCGCGAGGCGAGCGAAGTGAGAAAGTAATGTGGAGCCGAGTTGCAGACGTAATTCCCCGCTCCGCTTACCGGTTTTATATGATTTTTTAAACTAGCTCGCAAATCCCTGTCCACTTAAGAAAAGAGATTTTGTGCAATCCTATTAGTTAATATTTACGTTTCTTGGCTCCGCTGCGCTTCCGTGGACTAGCCTGTTAGCTTTCACTGTTTTTTTCGACAATAGTTTGTAATTTCGACCCAACCGACGAAAAGGGGTCAATGCATATGCGCACTATGCCCATGCCCAAAGGAAGTTTCCTTATATTGCAGACTGATATTACATCAGGTATAGTCGCTTCCTCATACATACCTATCTATAGGAAAATTGCATAACTTGAGACCTCGTCCGCGCGGGGTACAGTAGATGGTGATATGACAATAGAGAGAGAGGTTACCTATGGGGTGCAGGAACATCCCCGACGCAATATGAGGGGTGTTATAAGTTTGACCTGTCTGTCGGACGAACGGATAAAGCGATTTCAATTTTTTTTTTTTTTGTATTAAAGGTTAGTGTGAGACATGTTTGATGAAAATCAGTTGAGCTGAAAAGAAGTTGTGGGGGTAGAGAAAAATAACCGAATGTCTGCAAATAAATTTAAAATTAAATTTACAAACAATTTTCTTTGATCCGGCCTACATATTGCAATAACATTTAAACTTTCTGTAATTACAGAAATAATTTCTTAATTTCATTATCTTTGGGGGATTTTGATTTTTTTTAAAATTTTGTATTATCAATGAATGAATGATGCGCGTGCCATTCGCTCCTCTTTCTCCCCTGTACCATGCAGACGAGTGCTCATTACATATGTCGCTTGTCTATAACAGTTACATAATATGTCGCTTGTCTATAACAGTTACAAATTATGTCGCTTGTCTGTAACAGTTACATAATATGTCGCTTGTCTATAACAGTTACATATGTCGCTTGTCTATAACAGTTACATATGTCGCTTGTCTATAACAGTTACATATGTCGCTTGTCTATAACAGTTACATATGTCGCTTGTCTATAACAGTTACATATGTCGCTTGTCTATAACAGTTACATATGTCGCTTGTCTAAAACCGACAATAAATTCATTTATTATTATTTAATAAAATAGTACATTCACAATAATATATTTTCTAACTAGCTACATCAATTATGCATGTTTTGGCGATCTTGTACGACAACTACGGGGATCACGATAATAATTTCATATTTAAAAACAACTTTATAATATGTACACATTATTATTGAAAACATATATATATATTTATATCGACAAAGAACCTAATTCTAACCCTCTTTTCATCTGTGAAACAATCAGTCTTCTCATTGCAAAAATTATATCAAATTTATAATATTTACACTTTCCAAATATTCAATGTTCAAACTACATTCACAGGACATTTACAAAGGAAATTTTAAATTCAACGATTTCATTCTAAGAGAGTACAGTTTGTTTCAACTGTGTGGCAATAACATGATCTCATACTAAAGGTTATTTTTAATAACATTGATAATTAGTTTACTTTTATTTTACAAACAGTTAGTTATTTTGCATCAAGTAGTTAAGTTTACTCTGCAGTTGGTATAATTATTATATTAACTTGGTCTTATCAAAGTTATTCTGTTCTTGTCTCGTCCATCAGAATGGTGCCTTGACGAAAGTGCATATTATAAGCACTAAATAAAAAAATGGACGGGTCAAAATGATTTCAGTGGTTAAAAAAAAAAGATTGAACAAATCAACAATTAAATTACAAATTTAAAAGTGTAGAGAAGCTTAAATTGGGGTTTTTATGTATGTAGGATAGCAAAATAAATTTAATATTAGGTTTTTTTTATACTGCAACTTGTAATAAAACAATGAAAATGAGAGTGGTATAGCATGCAACAAACTTTAACTGTCCAGCGGCCTTATTATATATCTCAGTGTACCATTCAAACAATGAGTCACTATTTAATTTTTAACCGACTTCCAAAAAGAAGGAGGTTCTACGTTCGGCTGTATGTATGTTCTTGATCTTATTTTTGTTTTTGTTAACATCTAACATAGTTATATCACCGAAATAACATTGACTGCGCCATTTCACAAAGTGGCAGTGATATTTTGTTTTTACGATCGTCTAACATGATTATTTCAACGAAATTACGTAAATACCAGTTTTCGTTAAAATAAAGTTACTAATTGCAATTACCATTGCTATACTAAAGCCATTTTACGTAAAATGACGATAGTTGTCATTTTGTTGAAAAAACAATGTTAGATGGTTGCAAAACCGAAAATACGATGAAAGACGATGTAGTGACTGATTGTTTGAATTGTACACCGAGTTACATAATAACCCTGCTGGTATTTTATCAACGTTGGGATTTTGTTGTACACGCGCAGCCTGACGCCTCATGTTTAGATGGCGGAAAACTCACTAGCTGACGCCGCGCGGTTTTACCCGCGTGGTTCCCGTTCCCGTAGGGATACGGGGATATTAAATAGCCTATAGACTTCCTCGATAAATGGGCTATCTAACACTGAAAGAAAACTTCAAATCGGACCAGTAGTTCCTGAGATTAGCGCGTTCAATCAAATAAACAAACTTTTCAGCTTTATAATATTAGTATAGATATCGAAGTAAGTTAAAACAACTATTTACTGATTTATCATGATGTATGATCTGTAGAACCGCAGTACATTTGCGTATTCTAAAGTCACAAATGTCGTGAACTAGATCTCTAAGAGCGGGGGCACACGATGCGTTGCGGCAGCGGTGCGTCGTCGTACATAGAAATATCTGTGGCATGTCACACGGTGCGTTGCGGCGCCGCGCCGGGTTTGCAACCACCGAGACGCAGCGGGGAGGGTTGAATGCGTTGCGACGTCGGAGCGGCACCGCTCACTTGTTTATGCCAATGAGTTAGTAACACTGTCCAACGCTGCTACGGCGCCGCTGCGACATAACAACGTTGCGGCGCCGTACCGCACGTGTGACCGCTGATACGGTGAAATCTTTGCGTTGCGGCGCCGCAACGCATCGTGTACCCTCGCTCTAATCTATTTTTATGCCGGCTAGCTTCAAACATTTGGACATGTACTGAAGCTGTTTGGAACAGAATTGTATCTTTGGCTTTATAACGTACAGTACACGCATTAAAGTACGTTTAACATTAAGTTTTGTTAATGCTTATTCAATGCACATTTGCCCAGGTTGGTTAATTTGTCTTACTTGTACATACCCTGATCAACAAACTTATGCACGGCACAGGTTAAGCAGCCTGCGTCAATGAGTGTACAAAATTTAATTTTCAAATGTTTGAAGCTAAATGTAGTGCCGACACTAAATTATTTATAGAGAAACAACTAGTCAAGTATTTCCATTGTCTGACAAATTTCGATTATACGGTCTAAAAGGTATGGCACTGATATTACACTATTTACAAAACCTTTATGATGCATAATCCCATGATTTCAAAATTAACTAGTAAATAAATAGTAGACAAATAAAAAAATACAAATAAGAAATTGCTGTAGTGTATGACGTCATAATGTGTTGACATGAAATATCTTGTATTGTAACTTGTTTCCATGTTTGGTTTAGTGGCGATAAATGTGTCTTTCTAACTATTTAGATAAAACAAAACGCCACATAAACTTCTCAGGGCCTTTTACTACACCTTCTAAAAGTCTACATTATCGCTCATGTCGAGTATGTATGGCGTAGGTATATTAATAAATAATAATTATCGTATATAATTTGATCGCACGTCTATATTATCGGCGCTCGTATCTCGTCCGGTGGTAGGGGTCAATTCACTACAGGATACCGCTGGTGAGGTACTGATAGTTGTCGAAGAGCGCGCGCAGCTGCGGCTCGATGCGGCCGGTTGGAAGCACTCACGGCGGGACTATCGGCGCTCGTCTCTTGTCCGGTAGTAGGGGACAAGGCGCTAGAGGATGCCGTTGGTGTAGTACTGATAGTTGTCGAAGAGCGCGCGCAGCTGCGGCTCGGTGCGGCCGGTTGGAAGCGCTCACGGCGGGACTATCGGTGCTCGTCTCTTGTCCGGTAGTAGGGGACAAGGCGCTAGAGGATGCCGTTGGTGTAGTACTGATAGTTGTCGAAGAGCGCGCGCAGCTGCGGCTCGGTGCGGCCGGTTGGAAGCGCTCACGGCGGGACTATTGACGCTCGTCTCTTGTCCGGTAGTAGGGGACAAGGCGCTAGAGGATGCCGTTGGTGTAGTACTGATAGTTGTCGAAGAGCGCGCGCAGCTGCGGCTCGGTGCGGCCGGTTGGAAGCGCTCACGGCGGGACTATTGACGCTCGTCTCTTGTCCGGTAGTAGGGGTCAATTCACTACAGGATACCGCTGGTGAGGTACTGGTAGTTGTCGAAGAGCGGGCGCAGCTGCGGCTCGATGCGGCCGGCCCACGGCGGGACTATCGGCGCTCGTCTCTTGTCCGGTAGTAGGGGACAAGGCGCTAGAGGATGCCGTTTGTGTAGTACTGGTAGTTGTCGTAGAGGCGTGTGGAGAGCGAGTGCAGCGCGTCGCGCACCAGTCGGTCGACGAGCGTCCGTAGCTGCGGCTCGGTGCGGCCGGGGTGGAAGCGCGCTCGGAAGGCGCTCACGGCGCTGCTGCTACGCAAGCAAGGCAGCTGCCCGCCTGCAACACAGACCACCCATATTTGTATACATAGACCAAAACATCCAGGCTTATCATCATCATATTTTGCTAACAGAAGATAGTCCATTTCAGGTCCACTCTTGTACCCTGTATCATTAAAATTTAAAAAATACAAGGATAAGGAAATCTAACTAAATCAAAATAAATAAATAAAATTAAAACCCAAGTTTTTTAGTTATATTAAGATGGCCCCCATAGAGCTGTGACATGACAATTGACAGCAAACGTCAAATCGACTACTGCTACTTGAAAACGTCATCAATCCGCCATTAGTGTTGCATTTCTTGGGACAGAATTAATATTATTTCGAAAGAATTAAATAAAATTCGTAGATTTGTATAACCAAAAATAGTTTTAAAAAAAAAATTTACTTTTATTTCCGCCAGGGTACAATGGCTGATCCTGATTTGACTGCGGTACATCTAGTTACCTACGCCACATTATGTGGTGTCAGTCGCACGTAGCATTGTTTGCTACTGACAAGCGATGCGTATCAAACATGAGTTGCTTGCGAGTAGTCTTGTGGGAGAACGGCCTTATCCTAAACATTTCAAAGAGCTATTTGTGCTGTAACAGCCTTTCTGGGCAGGCCTCTAAGCCGTAGTCCGAGTCTCACAGGAGACGCCCTTCGAGAGTCTAGAAGATCAGAGGGCAGAACCCTCTCATCTTCTAGCCTTCAAGCCTAACGAGGTAGCTGCACACGCACAAACCACGTGGTTAAGGCGTGTGCGGGACGACGTGGACGCCATTAAAGTTTCATAAGGAACAGGGAAAAGTTACATAAATGAGGTTACTGCTGTTAGGCGAAAGTTGAAGCTTCTGAGGCAAAGTTTGAGGCTCTTGAGGCAAAGTTTGAGTCCCTTGAGGCTTGCTGTTTTGTTTGTGTCTTGTTTGCCTCTGTGACGGATCTTACCCATGCGCATGACGTCGACGAGGTGTATGATCTGGTCGCAGTGCTTGCGCGCCGCCAGCAGCCCGCGCAGGAACAGGATCTTGAAGTACGCGAACATGTCCGAGCTCTCGCCGTCCATCACGTCCACGAACTCGCTCGTCAGCTGTAGTGCACAACCATCTCTTATTTTATTTCATTATTATTACCATCAACTTAATTTACTGTTGGAGGAAAATGCTCGGAATTCCATTACTATTCTAGCCAAACTCAAGATTAGAACAAGACTCTACCAAAGGAAGTTGTTAAAGCATCAGTCACTACAATAGTACAGGCACTTAATCAGGCATTTTGATAATAATTAACAGATACTTAATTAGGCATTGTAGTGTATGGCACAATATTTAATTTATTTTTATTTCTTTCTTTTTTCCAACTATCTCAAGCGTATTCCATAGTACTTCCGACAGGAAAGAGAGAAATAATCTAGAATATCTAGAATTAGTCGTTACAAGGTGGAAGAAAAAGAGATTCAGGGGCGCAGCCCAATCAGTTGGTCTGACCTGGTCCGCACTACACTCGAGTTCACTGTCTACAATGCTCTCCATATAGATAGATTGGAGATAGAATAAGATGGCATAAGATCCTAAAGGGCAAAAATCAAAGTATGAGGTGGACATGACTCTTACACATAAGGAGTATGACTCACAGAGGACAGAGCCAGACTACACTCCTTAGAGGAGAGGGGAAATGAAACTCAGAAGTGATGCACCAGCATGATGACACCACCAACTTCCAAGTGTGGGCTGAGAATTCTTGCTGAAAATTTCTTGGGAGAGAGAATTGCTCAGTATTTCATAGCCCAAACCAGGACTGGACCAAGGTGACCCCTTCATTGTCATAATTAAATCTCTGGAGACAGTAACATATTTTAGAACAATCAAAACATTTTATTTAAAATTAAAAATTACCTTAAAAGGCGAACTTTCAAATCCCAAGTTCTTAGGTGAAATTGAGAATATGAATCCAAAATCGATGTGGATAATGTGCCCCGTGCTGTCCAATAGAATGTTCCCGTTGTGTCTGTAAATAAAAAAAATAATAAATTATCTCAGTATTAATGAAAGATTATTAGTTAACTTCGAGGGTCGTTCACCCAAATCAACTAATAACGCCGAACTTGAAATATCAATCTCTTTTGTTGCGTTGGTACAAAAGAGAGAGCGATATTTTGTTGTGTTGGAACAAAAGAGAGAGCTATATTTTCTTGCGTTGGGCAAGTTGTCTGGTTTTTTCACTCGTTTTTTTTAAAATAACGCCTGCTTGTATTCAATCTTGTGAAGTTGTACCTGTCTTTAAGCTGCAACAGGTAGCTGGTGAGCGCGTATGCGGCGGCCGACTCCACGAAGTTGTTCTGCGCGCGCAGGAAGCCCTCGCTGGTGGGCGGCCCGTGCTCCAGCTCCAGCCACGCGCGGAGCGACTTGCCCGACTGCTTCTTGATCTGGTGCAGCGACACCGAGTTCAGCACCTGGGGGAGATACTCTATCAGTATATGCTGTATAATCGACCATTCGACGCGGTGTATCGATTATTTTTAATTTGGTTTAGCAATGTGCCGATAGATGGCAGTGTAAGTATTTTGTATCGCGACATCGAGTGGTTCTTACATACTAAGGGTATAATTTGTGATGGTTTATTATTGGAGCGGCCTAGTGCTATGGTAGTTTTATTTACGGATTCCGAACAGAAGCCAATCACTATCACAGATCAGATACAAGGACAAAATATCTGTCGAGGTTGGTCAGTATGAGATTAATTAAGACAATCAATTAGGTATTTCATGTGATATCGGACACTCCCACCAGCTCCCACACGGCCTGCAGGCGGCGCATCTTCCGCGACTGCTGCAAGCGCACAGTACACACTGACCGGCTGTATGAGACCGCACTCGCGGTCGAGGCACAGGATCTCGTAGGGGCGCAGGCGCAGCGGCACTCGCTCCAGCTCCCACACGGCCTGCAGCCGACGCAGCAGCTGCGCGGCGAGCATCTCCTGGCGCAGGTCGTCGCCGACCTTCACGATGCAGCCCAGCAACCGCCAGCCCGCCAGCGCGCCGTATGGCGACGACGAGCGCATGCGCGCTAGCTTGCTCTCCCACGACTCCTGCAACCATATATTATCATTTTATTAACAAGTAAATAATATATTATGCAATTAATTAAGTTAATTGTGGATATATAGGAGGCGCGCCATGAGACATGTCGTTGAAGTATCGTAGGCCTACTGGAGTTTATTTATTTGTATGTTTATGTTTATTATGTGTGAAATCTTTACCCTTCATTGAGCCCTCAACTAAGTCTGATACAGGGCCCCTCCAATGCACACCACTGTGTACGACCGAGGCTCACGTATGTCACATTAATCAGATAAATAGTTTAGAAACCCAAAGAGAACAAACATACAACCACTCGTTACTTGGCTAAAAAGAGCCAAGACCAAAATGGCGCGAATGTTCAAGTGTAGACCTTATGCCACATTTAAAATTGGTGAGATTCACATCAGATGAGATTTTGACCACAATCTCGTAAGCCTATTTCGTGTAAAAAAGTGGACGTTTTCTAATGTGCAAATTTACTCTTAATGTGAACAATCTTTTGCTCTTGAATTAATTAATTCATTGTTTCCATGCAAATTAGTGAAAATTATACTACCGCGGCGAAAACAATAGTTTGCGGCCTTGTTTAGCTAAAAATACCTCATTCTTTAAAATCACTTCACATTATTACTCATCTATAATTGGAGGTTACTATTTCAAATCTGACTAGAAATGTGCCTATTATAATAATATGCGCAAGTTATCTTTTACTTGATATTATAAAATCGCGAATTGAAAGCTCTAGGGGAAACCGGTATCGATATGCTGCACATGATTTGCGACTAAAAAGGTAAATGGCCAAATGATTGGGCTATGTCAGTCGTAGTTCCTCTGCACAAAAAAGGCTCGACACGGAAATGTGATCACTATCGTACTTTGTCACTAATCTCCCATGCCAGCAAAGTACTATTGTATATTATTAACAACCGCATTCGTCATTACCTAGATTGGCAAATTCCTCAGGAACAAGCTGGTTTCGTTAAAGGCAAAGGCGCCCGAGAACAAATTTTAAATGTGCGACAGCTAATCGAGAAAGCATACGAATTCAATACGCCAATGATTATGTGCTTTGTTGATTATAGCAAAGCTTTCGATTGCGTTAACTGGAGTTGTTTGTGGGGAGTGCTTGCAGACCTGGGAGTGCCACAACATCTAGTAACACTGCTCATAAACCTGTACAGCAGTAGCACAGGAATTGTAAGAATAGATGAGGTTACATCCAACACTTTCAAGTTCTGCAAAGGCGTTAGGCAGGGTTGTGTGCTTTCTCCTATTCTGTTCAATATATATGGAGAGTATATAATGAGACGAACTCTCGAAGACTGGGATGGTGGCATCAGCATTGGTGGAGCAAAGTTAACCAATTTACGCTACGCTGATGACACAACTCTCTTAGCAGCATCGGAGGGAGAGATGACATCTTTATTGAACAGAATGGCACGTGTGAGCGAAGAAATGGGTCTCTCCATAAACAAATCCAAAACAAAATTAATGGTTGTTGATCGTGCCAATAAATTACAACTCACTGGCTCTTTGAATCTTGAAATAGTTCAAAATTTCATATATCTGGGTTCCAATATAACAAACACAGGATCATGTGAGATGGAAATTCGCAGGAGAATTGGGATGGCCAAAAGTGCCATGTCTCAACTGCATAAAATTTGGAAAGACAGGAACATCTCCTTAAACACAAAAATGCGTCTTGTCCGGACTCTAATCTTTCCAATGTTCACATATGCAGCTGAGACATGGACTATCAAATCAGCTGATCGGCATCGCATAGATGCCTTTGAGATGTGGTGCTGGCGAAGAATGCTCCGTATTCCGTGGACAGCGCATAGGACCAATGCAACGCGGTGTTGAAACAACTCAACATCTCGAAAAGACTTTCCACCACCTGTCTTCAGAGGATCCTTGAGTACTTCGGTCACATTGCCAGGAGAGAAGGAGATAACCTAGAGAAACTTGTTATCACTGGCAAAGTGGAAGGAAAGAGACCTCGGGGACGTAGCCCGATGCGTTGGTCAGATCAAATCCGCACCACTCTCAATACAAAAGTACACGATGCTCTACAAGTCGCGAAAAGCCGAGCCGCATGGCGTGACATCGTGCGGAAAAAGTTATGAATGTGTGATAGGGGTCACGACCCTCAGTAATGAGGAACACGACGCGGAGAGAGATAAAATAGCGAAGTTTGTGGTATTGTAGGGGGCAATCTCTGGATCTACTGAAACAATGTTGAAAATTCTTTTACCACTAGAAAGCCACGTTAGTTGTGAGTGTGTCATAAGCTCTATTTTTATCCCCGTATTATAAAAACATGTTATAGAATGCCAAACAAGTGAGTAGAGTTAAAAGGAATTAACACCAAGTGAAACACAAACATTACAAATTGTATGAAGTAGTCCTATGAGTCATACGCTTATAATTGAAAATTATCGAAAAATATAGCCACAATAACCGAGGGTAAAGTCCACTAAAGGCGAATGCACAGTTATCCGAACCGAACGCAAATTTTAGAATTTAGTATGTAAACTGTGAACACGGATTCGTACAATTCGACTGAGAAATGTGTGAGATTTCATGAGATTTCATGTATAGAACTAGCGGACGCCTGTGACTTCGTCCGAGTGAAATTCAGTTTTTCACAAATCCTGCGGGAACCATATATTTTTCCGCGATGAAAAGTAGCCTATGTTATTTATATTCCAAATTTCAGCCAAATCGCTACAGTAGACGCAGCGCAAAGGAACAGATACACACACAACACAAACTTTCGCCTTTATGATACTAATGTGATGTGATTCTAAAATTAATTTTGTTTGACTCGTTCGGCTCGTACAAGTGTGCGATAACCTTAAAGCTACCGATAATACAAGACGGGGGCT
This sequence comes from Bicyclus anynana, assembly GCF_947172395.1. Taxonomy (NCBI): domain Eukaryota; kingdom Metazoa; phylum Arthropoda; class Insecta; order Lepidoptera; family Nymphalidae; genus Bicyclus; species Bicyclus anynana. Next base: position 6,334,033 of record NC_069094.1, read on the forward strand.
ACCCCGCCCTGCAGTAATGGGCGACGCGTGACTAACACCGGCCAGACCGTGTTTCCCCTGTTTACACTGATATCGATTGGAATTGTATATAATTGGCCTGTCTGTTTATGTTACGAACACAATTCCTCTTTTGTCTTTTCTATAACCGATGATCTAATATGTAAACAATCACGAACTCTCAGTCAGAATTGACTGGTTTTAGCATCATCAAAGCATCAAAGCGTTTCATGTGCAAGCCAATATTTAAAATAGTGCAAACATTGGTAGAACTCTAAAAGTTCAAAGTTGAATAACGATTTTAGTGATTTAACTAACTTACGGAATATAAAAAATTCTATACGATTTCAATTTTAGTTGAAGACGCTGATGACCGTTAGTTTGTTTAGAAATGAAGTCTATTTGACGCAAAGTCTCTTTAACAAATGGAACACGGTGCTATTAATGTGCGCAAGAACAGAAAATACTTTTGCCAACTTAAAGATAAAAAACCAGTGTTGGAATTGAATCTGGAATTAGAACTAAATTATCAGTTTTACTCTTGAGCAAACAAAACCACTAAAATGATAATACTCTGGTTAACATGTTTATTTATTTATTTATTTATTTGTAACGCCAACAATGACAGCAGAAAACATTATATATAAGTGAGTTACAAAATTCTTGAACTACTTCAGCCATCTTTTACAGGCATTCACAACACTGCAGAGTCCGGTTAAAAACTTAAAATAAAAGATTAACCTACAATCTAAAATAATTTACCAAAAAATTTACAATAATTAAAAAATAATTAAAATGTCAAAATCAAGAAGGTTTACAATATTAATTAAAATGTCAAAATCAAGAAAGTTTACAATACTAATTAAAGTGTCAAAATCAAATAATTGAGTTTAAGAAAGGGATGTCATTAATTAATACATAAGCTAAAGTTAAAATTTAAAATAAATGTCACTTCAAGTTAAAAAAAAAATATATAAAAATAAACAATAATACAATTAATTAATAAAAATAACAATAATAATAATATTTACAGAAATGATGTCAATTTCCTTTTAAAACTAAACAAGGTGTCCTGAAAGATATCAATATCATGGCGGGTCAGACTGATGTATCCGTTAATAAACCGATGAGTGAGATGAGTTATATTATGATACTTATAGCCTGGTTAACATGTGCTCTGTAGCACATTTTTTTTTGTCCGTCTCTTATAAAAATGGTTGAGGTCATTTGATTCAGAATTGAATGCAGAAAGTTTTTGTAAAAATTGAAGGCCCGCTCGCAAAAATTTCAAAAGTGATAAACAATTAACTAAAAATAAAAAAAGGGGTTCGGTTTTTGACTTATAAGTTACAAAAACTATCTACATTCAATTCCGAATCCAATGACACTTCAACCATTTTTATAGGAGACGGAGAAAAAATATGTACTACAGAGCACATGTTAACCAGGCTATAAGTATCATAATATAACTCAGCTTTATGACAATCGAGTACAAAAAACTTCCCCTAGACAACAGACATAATTACGTTGATAGGTACAGTTAATTTTATGTAATGTGTTATCTACTAATTAATTACCCTTAATTAAGACAAAAATTAGGCCATCGTTTCGTGTTCCACCACATTTATAACAGGGCGAGGTTTGGCTACTGTGTCAACCGAATACTTTACCATAGTAAATATACTCAGAGGCATAATTATCCGCCCACTTTAATATAATCGCGTCATATTAAAGAGGGCGGATAATTGTGCATCTGAGTATATAATTAAGCTGAATAGTTTATCCATTTGCACACACCGATCCATCCAGTGGGATTTTAGAATTTATTTTTGTATTTAGCATATCGATCATAGCTAATTTGGTAAAATAGCTTACGTCAAGAAACAAACTTTTTAAAAATTTCGTCTTGTCCGTTTCTCCGGATTAATCTCATCAAATCTAATCTGTCGATAACTAATCGGGTTGTCGGGATAAAAACGGTTCAGACGTTACAGAGGTTAATCCGGACAAACAGACGGACGAAAATTTTAAAAAGCTCGTTTGTGTTGTGGTATCAAGTAAATAACTATAAACACTTGAGAACTTATTTTTATATCACTTCACTTCAATTTTCATTTTCCACATTCAATTTTGTTTATACATATGTATGAAAGTAAAGATAGTGTCTGTCTATCAGGCAGACTAACTTTCGACAGGAAACCTTTTCAGGGCTACTACTAAACCGCTTTGGCCTAATTTGGTATAGAGATAAATAGGACTTATTTGCAGAACATGTGTTACTTTTGATCACGGAAAAAATCCATGGTTACAGAAAAAATGTAAAAAACGTACGATATTGTGTAGAAACGGAAAGGGGTTTTTCATCCTCCTCCAAACATGTCAGCCCGTTTCCAACTTAGATAGCATCATCACATACCATCAGAAAGAAAGAAATAAAGAAAGCAGAAATATCTTTTTTTAGGCAGTGCCACAGATTACAATATTAAATTTTAAGTATATATAGCTTATAGCTAGAGCAATAAAAGAAGAACGCCCTGCAATATGTGGCATAGCCTAGAAAAAGGCCCTAACTCAGCATTTTGCTACATACTTCCTATACAGAAAAAGTATGCAGCACTGATTTCAGTTAGGACCCAGTTCATCAGGTGAGATTGTAATCAGTGGCGTGCATAGGATGCACTTCATAGATGCAAAAATGTACTGCCTACTCTGAGGACTTTGGAATTTGGGATTTTGAACATGTATTGGAGAGGGAATGTTCCATTTGTACATATAATGCATACACTGATGAAAAAGCTTGTGCACGCCACTGATTGTAGTCAAGGGCTAACTTGTAAAAAATAAAAATAAAATGTTTTTCATGTGTATGACTGTATGTATAGTGTGGGAGGTCGTACCTTGAGCGCGAGCGCGGAGGGGTCCTGCGGGTCGCGGCGGAAGGTGTTGGGCGGCGGCTCGGCGGTCGCGTCGGCCAGCCGGCGCCGCACTTCGCCCGCGCCCACCGCCACCGACTCGCGCGAGCCGCACGACGACGTCGACAGCGCCGACACGCCCGACACGGCCGACATCACCGACATTGCCGACACCTGCCGATACACAACACCATCTTATATGCTTAATGATAACCTTCAGTGAACGTGCCTATTCCTATATTCTTAAGGTAGTTTTCCAAATTACGCTTGCTGCATGCGTACGTAACTTCAATAAGCTTACTGTGGTTAGTGAAACTCTAAATAATGGGAGCTTATTTCCTGTTATTTTAAAAATACCCTTTTCAACATACTACGCTTAACCTCAACACCTTGGAAACTTACGTGAAATGTTCTTTTAATGCTACAAATATCATAATATATCCTAATCATAATGTGTGTGTGTGTGTGTGACACAGTTAATCTAGATTAAATTCCATTCTAAAAACATTTCATTAAATTCATTTTTTCATCTTGTTTACCTAAATGTACAAAAATAGTAAAGTTACATGCTACCAATTTATTTGGAGGAATCTATGACTATGTAGAGACACGTTCTAAAAGTCGACCGTCTGACGAAGATTAACATTTGGATTTGGATCTAGCTACCTATTACGCCTTTTAATTTTAATGCATTATGTATGTAGCAAAACAGTTTGAATACGAAGTGTTCTGAAACTTTACTAACCGACTTCAAAAAAAGACTTCTCAATTCGACGCGTATCTTTTATTTTAAGGTTTGTTACCTAATCATTTCCTCATTAACAGCCAGTTTCTTCATGTAAAGCTAAAGTAACAGTAAAAGTAGTAAGTTGTAAAGAAGACTTTATGTTTCAGTGAATAAGACCGTCACTTTTGATTTATGACGTTACTTTGACTGTTACTTGCGATGAAGAAACTAGCCATTAATAACCAATTTTGCAAATTCTTTTTTTGTTCGAAAGAGTATACTTCCAGATAGGTCCCATTGCGCATTTTCATGAAAATCGATTTAGTAATTTTGTGTTAAAATCAAAATAACTGAAATAAGTCTTTAAAGTCGTTTCCATTTTTGTGTTAAAGACTATTTTTAAAACCATTTTGTCAATTTAGTCATCTAACTCTCATCAGTTATAGTTGTCTATTCTTATGGATAGTCGTGTCTTTATCAATTACAAAGAATCAGCGACTGTGATAAATGACAGTAGCAGCCCCTTCATACTGGCGATACACCGAGTTCATCTTACGTTTGAATCAAATCTAACTTTATTTCAAGTAGGCTTAGTTTGGAACTTTTAGAAAGATGATTTGTAGTGACTCTGCTATCGTCTCGGCAGGCAGATTCTACTGAGAAGTGTCGCAAGAAAATATACGGCTAGCTCTTTTGAAATAAAGACCATTTACTATAGTATAAACAATCTTTCTTTTCAACATGTTTTCCCAGTGCAGACTGTTAATTATATCATCATAAAGTTAGCATATCACAGCGCTAGGGCAAATTCTATATAACTAATAGTTTACCCTGCGCCCGTCGACATAAATGGAAAAGCTCATGTGCCAGTACTTTCATGGACCTTAGAGACCAAACTCATCAGATTGTAATCATAGGAATGTGTGCATTTAAGTTCGATGTACAGCTAGCTAGGAGCGCTTAAATAAAATAATATTATTGATTTTCATAATACGAAGTAATACTATTATTACGGAAGAAAGAATAATAGTATTACAAATGAATCGACATTGTTATTGTTACTGTTACATCACTAATGTACCTACGACTGTTATGTTTCAGACCATTAAAGTACTTATTTATAATAATTAGTTGAATAAACGCGATCTGTGTTACCGATGAATTATTGGTAATACATGTTCAAAGGTAAAGAATATAATAGTAAAAATATTAAAATAAGCTTTTAGAATATTTGATACCCGTTTCATGCAGGTGCATAAAAGAGAGCTGGTGCCCTTGTCGGCGGTTGAGTCCGGCCCATTTACCGTAGAATTAAAAAACCGGCCAAGTGCGAGTCGGACTCGTACACGAAAGGTTCCGTATCATTATCTATAAAAGCGGCAAAATAAGTCATGTCTTTTTTTATGCAGTATAGGCTTGCGCTTGACTACAATTAAGCCTGATGGAAAGTTTTTATGCGGTCTAAGTTGGAGCGCACTTACCTAGAAGATGCCTATTTACTCTTGCTTTGAAGGTGTTAAAATTATAAGTGTCAAGACACACAAACGCCGGAAGGGCATTCCAAATTTTTTCTGTACGAATTTCTGCTGTATGAGAGCCCTCTTAATTATTTATTTTATTTTATTTTCTAGTATTTTTTGTTATAGCGGCAACAGGATCATCAATCTGTGATAATTTCAACTGTCTACAGTGTGTCTACCGGATAAATGGTGACAGACGGACGGACGGACAGCGAAGTCTTAGTAATATCCTGTTTTATCCTTTGGGTAAGAAACCCTAAAAAATGGCGAATGAATTAGCTTGTAATAATGCACATACCTGTGATAAGCTATCGGGAGCCGGTAGCTTGGCAGGATACTGTGTGCTTAGTTCTTCATCCTCGTGACTCCAGCAGTCCCCCGCGTCGGAGTCCTCTAGCGCGGAGTACAGGGAGAGGGCCGGCCACTCGGGGACGAGGTTCTCTTCACTCTTCGTGTGTCGTATGGGAGGGGAGTGAGGTGCGGGCGGCGCAGGCGGCAGCAGGCGGGGAGGTAGAGGCTCGTGTCCCTCCGTTTCTAGCACCTCCACGTACATTATGTACGGCGCCTGTGAACAATTAATATAGTTAGTTATATTAGGCGTAATAGCCCAGTGGATATGACTTCTGCCTCCGACTATGGAGGGTGTGGGTTCAAATCCGGGGCATACACCTTTCAGTTGTGTGCATTTTAAGAAATTAAATATCACGTGTCTCAAACGGTGAAGGGACACCGTGAGGAAACCTGCATATCAGAGAATCTTCTTAATTCTCTGTGAGTATGAAGTCTACCAATCCGCATGGAGCCAGCGTGGTGGACTAATGGTCTTACCCCTGAGGAGACTCGAACTCAGCAGTGAGCCGAATATTGGTTAATAATGATGATGATAATGATATTAGGCTGAAATCCGACAAAACTAATAGTGCGTTTAATCTGTAAATCCCGTTTCCAATAAGACCAAGCCTAGCAGTTTGTATTTAAAATAGGCTAATCATTATAAATCTGCTGAAGTTGCTAATATGATTAAATCCAATGGTATAGTGATCTAGCAACGGAGAATGCAATTTTGGTCGACACCTAGGTCGGTCGACCAAATAGATGAACCAACAACATCAAACGTGTTGTGGTCACTGGGCATTAACGACTCAAAGCAGTGGTGTTTGGAAAATCCAGATCGAGTATGATGATCATATATCTAAATAGAATGGTCATAAATCTTTAAACTTAACCAATATTTCCCTTTTCTGTCCAACTATGCGTTCCTGTTTTTTGAGTGGCTACGATAAAAGGAGCTATGGCGACTTAACTATTATTTATTATACACTTTATAGACCGATGTAAATCAAAAGTTCATCACTATAAGATATTGTAATGCTCGATTAAAATACTTATTTTAAAATAATATTTGCCATATCTTTTTAAATTTGACCAATATTCCCATTCCCCTCCAACTAGTCGACAAAGATTGTATTAGGAGTGTCTACGACACAACTGGACGGAGATCAACCCCTCGGTGATGAATCCGACCGCTCTTACCGTTGAGCTATTGTGGCTCTACATATTCGAAGAAAATTGTAATAAAAACATGTATTATGAGCATTATAATTTGTCAGAACCATAAATTGTCCTTCAAATATTAACAATAAAACATTATATAGCGGTTTACATTAGATATACGTGGGAAGTGTCGGCGTTACCGTGGCTTCAGTTAGCATACCTAAGTCCGCGACCTCTAAATATGGGTATGCGTGACTGTAACAGTTCGCTATTACAGCGATTAACTGTTTAACAACAATAATGCGTGTAGCATCAATACATAACATTAACATCATCATATTGCAAGTTTTATACAACACCGATGCTTAGCCCACTATTCATTAAAGTGAGGCGACCCAAGACCTGCGAACTCAGATTGACTTTATAATGAATAATTTATCTAACTAGAACATAATAATCTGCAAAATATGAATAATAGTGGTGCTGTTATTATTACAAAAATAATATAACAGCGATATCTTTTCGTCCGAAATTCCTCAGCGCCTGAAGACAAAAGTTTTCGAACAGTACGTGTTGCCAGTGATGACAGCACTACCTATGAACCTACATACATAGAACCTATGGTTCCGAGACTTGGTCGCTAACTATGGGCCTCATAAGGCTCAGAGTCACACAGCACGCGATGGAACGACCTATGCTCGAAGTACTCTACGTGATCGAATAAAAAATGAGGAGAATCGCAGAAGAACCAAAGCCACCAACATAGCTCAACGAGTCGCGAAGCTAGTGGCACATAGTTCGAAGAGCCGATGGACGTTGGGGTCCTGAGGTGCTCGAATGGCGACCCCGCACTAGAAATCGTAGCGTTGGTCGACCCCCCATCAGCTTGACTGACGACATCAAGTGAGTTGAAGGGATTCACTGGATTCTGCCAACTCAGGATCGTGTAATTTGGAAGTTCCTACAAAAGGCTTATGTACTGCAGTGGACATCCATCGGCTGATATGATGATGATATATAACATCTGAATCCTAAGATCATTCTGATATTATCTATTATATGACCGGGATCAAAAACTTAACCTGTTCTCCGCTTCATCTTCGCAACACCAGATTGCTACTGAGAAATCTTTGAAATAAAGAATAATCTCAATATTTCATAACCAAGACTTTTTAATCAAAGCCGCATAGACCAACCACAGAGCAAATGAGCCAGTTAAGTTGAGATATCAATAGTAGTTCTAGAAATAGATAAAATAAAATCCAGAAGTGAGTGAAAAAAAACAAATAGAAATAACAATGTAATGGAGAAATGTATAGGCAATGGTAGAAAATATTTAAGATGCTTCTTCCAAATAAAATATTTTTCGTATAATTACATTTTCTAATCCTTTCATAAATACAATTAAAAAAAAAAATTTAAATAGCCAGTCAATGCGTAATACAATAATCAGGAGAATACATAAGTCTGCCCCTCATTTGAAATTACAAATTGAAATTGACTCGACCGGAAACGGGCCCGAGATTTCGAGCATTGAAGGCGAATAATCGTATTGTTAGATGAACACTGTCGATAACAAAATGACTATGGTACAATTTTTGTTTTGAATAGTTGAAAAAACACATGGTGTCAGTTGGTACTATAACCATGGATTTTTTTCAATAACAAGGCTTAGCCTGCGACTGCGTCAAAGTTAGTGAATTAGCCTGTGTGTATAAAGAGGTAAAGTTTGTGGTATTATATGGGGTAACCGCTGTATCTACTGAAGCGATTTTGAAAATTATTTAATCACGTTGTTTGTGAGTCTATGCATTCTCACGGAAACGGGAACTACGCGGGTGAAACTCGGACGTTGCCTAGTTTCTAATAAAGCAGCATGCTCCGAGTAATGCAAGAATATGGTCAACAAAGTACAGTACATACTCGTTTACATGCCTGCATACCTGAAATATTAACCGCGACCACATCAAATTGAAACAGCAACAGTGCTGGCGGTAGGAATAAGGATAATAGTACTTTCCCGGACATTGTTAATGATTACTATAGTAAACAAGTATAATTACTAGGTATAAGTCACGACCTGTCAGATAATTTTACACAGGCTCTTTCCTTTTTGACGAACATTCGTGGCCAACTGGTACAAAAACAATATCCGGTATTACAGAATAGGCAAGACAGCTACTAGCCGGTTATAACTCCCGAATTTGTTTATTAGTAAAGATGAGTTCGATGGCTACTTCCTTAAAAATTCGTCGTCATCAACCCATATTCGGCTCACTGCTGAGCTCGAGTCTCCTCTTAGAATGAGAGGGGGTAAGGCCAATAGTCCACCACGCTGGCCCAATGCGGATTGGCAGACTTCACACATGCAGATAATTAAGATAATTCTCTGGTATGCAGGTTTCCTCACGATGTTTTCCTTCACCGATTGAGACACGTGGTATTTAATTTCTTAAAATGCACACAAGTGAAAAGTTGAAGGTGCATGCCCCAGACCGGATTCGAACCCACACCCTCCGGAATCGAAGGCAGAGGTCATATCCACTGGGCTATTACGGCCTTAAAAATTAAGTGACAAGAATCATATATTATTAATTGTTGCAAACCATTATAAGCTATGATCGCCGTGACAGCCCAGTGGATATGACCTCTGCCTCCGATTCCGGAGGGTGTGGGTTTGAATCCGGTCCGGGGCATGCACCTAAAACTTTTTAGTTATTTGCATTTTAAGAAATTAAATATCACGTGTCTCAGTGAAGGAAAAAAATTGTGAGGAAACCTGCATACCTGAGAGTTTCTTAATTATCTTCGTACCTATGTGAAGTCTGCCAATCCGCATTGGCGTGGCGAACAATTAGCCTAACCCAGAGGAGTTTGCAGTTTGGATATAAATCATTCTGAGAGGCTCAACAGTGAGCCGAATATATGGGTGGTTAATGATCTCTCATTACCTAGAACCTACGCCCTCTGAATCGAAGTCAGATCCACTGGGCTATCACGTCCTCGTTGGGATATTACTACTAAGAAAATATTAGAAATTTTTAAAGTATGTACCTTATCCTTGCTGTTCAATACAGCGGCTGCGTGCGGTGGTATCCTCAACACGTAGTGAGGCTTTTGATGAAGAGGCAGCCATACGCGAGCAGGCAGGTTCAGATCCAACGTCGCCAACTCGGCTCTGAGTCGGCCGTTCCGTCGCTCCTTGTCCGCGACGCCGGCCAGTCGCCTCCCGATGTTTGTCAACGCGGTGAGGAACTGAAATAGCGCTTAGTTAATGATTTGCGTACACGTGAATCACCAATACACTGAGTCTGTTTACATTAGTCATCGCTGCGTCGAAATGTATCAAACTATTATCGAGCCATTCTCGATACTGTTTACCAAGAAACAAATGAGGGTATAAATCTCTAGTGATTATAATATTAATGAAAATAAATTTGATTAATAAGTCATCATCATCATCGTCATGTCAGCCGATGGACGTACACTGCAGGACATAGGCCTTTTGTAGGGACTTCCAAACATCACGATCCTGAGCCGCTTGCATCCAGCAAATATCTGCGATGGGGGGTCGACCAACACTGCGCTTTCTGGTGCGGGGCCGCCATTCCAGCACCTTGGGAACGACAAGATCCAAACAAAAAAACTTGGAAGAACTAAAGTCACCGACATACCTCAACGTGTCGCGAAGCTGAAGTGGCAATGAGCAAGGTTCGAAGAGCCGATAAATAATAGGACGTTGGGATTAATAAGTGTAGAACAATTAAATAAAGTTAATGTATTTAAAAAAAACAATACATCATTATATAAATAAATTATGAAGTAATATTGTGGGTACTGATGTACTCACAATATAAGCTGAGTCAAGTCCATTTTATTGGCACAACACATTTACTAGTATTGTTATAATATAGTTTTAAGATTTAAATGTATTAGTAATAAGTTAGTAGTTTAGTAATGTTGTGATGAAAAATAAATTAATTCTATCTATCTAAATGACATGCGTTTTCTATCTTCATTTAAATATTTTTTTGTTGGTAAACAGTGCACATCGAGTATGGCTTTAGTATAATTGAGTCATAATTGTATCTGCGATAATAGTATCAAAAATCTGCGCAAAAAAGAAAAATAAATGGGTTCTTAAGAACCTAAGGAAGGTATGGAGAAAGCCTTAGCTGCCCTACAAATTACTCAGCATACGCATAAATATCTATATCATCTATAAATAAATAACGCAGAATACGTAATAACTGAAAGTTAGTTTTGGTTGTTTTTACGCTCTCACGCTTTACAAATAATAATGCGGTTTCCAAGATATTTTTACGCAGGCAAAGCGATAGGCTAGTAGACAATAATTAAATTTGCATACTTATTTATTTCGTTACACTTAGTAAAAATATTATGCTCGACTTGGCTGGAGCACTTCCATGCCCCCAGATTAACTAGCCGACGCCCCGCGGTTTCACCCGCGTAGCTCCCTGTTCCCATGGGAATATGCGGATAAAACATAGGCTATGACACTGAAATAACGGGGCTTCATAACTATAAAAGAATTTTATAAACCGGTTCAGTAGATACAGAGATTACCCCCTACGACACCGCAAACTTTACCTCTTTATTATAATACTAGCGGACGCCCGCGACTTCGTCCGCGTAAATTTCGATGTCAACTTTACTACTACCCCTACCCTATCCTACCCCTACCCTACCACTACCCCAACCCTACCCTACCCAACCCCTACATCTACCCTACCCCTACCCCAAACCTACCCCTACCTTACCTACACCCTACCCCCATCCTACCCCTACCCTCCCCGTACCCTATCCCTTTCCTACCCCTATCCCACCCGTACCCCTATCTCACGCCTATCCTACCCTTACCCTACCACTTCCCTATCCTACCCGTACCTCTACCCTACCACTACCCTACCTCTACCCCTACCCTACCACTACCCTAAGCCCGGCCCTAAACCTACCCTACCCCTACGCTTCCCTACCCGTACCCTACCCTACCCTGTAACTTCTCTATCTTACTCCTACCCTTAGCAAAATCGGTCCAGTCCTTCGAGAGTGGTGGTATGACCAAGAGAAATAGAGACTTCTATGCTAATAATATAAAGAGGTAAAGTTTGTGTGGTTGTAGGAGGTAATCTCTGGATCTAGTGGACCGATTTGGAAAATTGTTTTACCAATAGAAAGCTACGTTATTTGCGAGTGTCATAGGCTATGTTTGGTCCCCATATTCACACGGGAACGGGAACTACGTAAATGAAAGCGCCGGGCGTCATATAGCGGAATTTCTGCGTCTTTTAGACATTTTGTATTATCTCCGAAACTTTTTAAGTAATTAACATACTGTAAATGGCAAATCTTATCTCCATAATATCCTTGTGGTTATTAAATAATATTTTAATAAGGATTAAAGTTTAGTTGTATAAATAATGACGTAAACCTAAGTATATAAAATTAATAATTTTTAAAACACAAAAGGTACTATATCTGCTAATATATAGAAGATAGATATATGGTATCGCGGACTTTTTTGTAGAACTTTTAAAGATACATAGAGTCTCCATACATTAATTTCAATTTTACACAATAGTTAAGGCGGCGCATGCGAATAAGTCTGTTTAAGAGGATTTTCAGTCCGACCTGTATGACAAAAACTGTGATAACTCGGCAAATATATATGATACCAATATAAAATATAGCCTATAGCACTCCCCGATAATGTAGCATTCTACTGGTGAAAGAATTTTTAAAATCGGACCAGTAGTTCCGAAGATTACCCCATTTAAAAAATGTGACAAACTTACAAACTTTACCTCTTTATAATATTAGTATAGACTAGCGGACGCCCGCGACTTCGTCCGCATGAAACTCGATGTAAACTTTCATTTACCTCTACCCTACCCCTACCCTACACGTAAAAAAAAAAAGTAAAAAGTATCCTATGTCCTTCTCCTGGCTCTAAACTACCTCCCTGCCAATTTTCAGCTAAATCGGTTCAGCCGTTCTTGAGTTATAAGTGGAGTAACTAACACGACTTTCTTTTATTTATATAGATAAATAGTATTTAAAGATTAATGTTACATTCTTAATTGTGATTTAGAATTGAGGTTACTCAAAATCTATGCATCAGTTACTTATTTTATTCTAGAACTATCTGCAATTTACATAAAAGACGGAAATGTCAATACATTACAAAAATGGAAAGTTGCAATCGGTGTCACAGTTAAATATTCAAGTTATGTGTACATAATATTTACAAGAAAAATCACTCCAAGAAGTAGTCTGATACTACAATTAGACATGGAATTTAAAATAAAAATAAGATAACAATAATTTTCCTACAGATTTCTTCTCTTCTGAATAATATTTTGGGATTTCCTGTCGGTTTGATAATATAGGTCCAAATATTCAAGTATAATAAATTTTATACAATTTGTTCTGAACTCTACAAAATCTCTATGTTTTCAATTTATCTCATCTCATCGAAGTCTGCAACAAGAAGTTTGATGAAACAAGTTTGACCATTCATATGAAATATTATATAACGAGTATGAGTGGGCATACCTACCTATTTGAACGTTTGTACTAGATGTGTAAGATATTCTAGCTTATTAGTATTTGATACTAATTATAACTAATAAACCTAACCCCTAACCCCTCTCATTCTGAGAGGAGACTCGAGCTCAGCAGTGAGCCGAATATGGGTTGATGACGACGACTAATTATAACAGTAGAATGAGTCATAGTGATTGGCGGCTATTATCAACTCCAGAATAAGTGGTAAACAAAACATTAATGAAAATGCACTGATATAACAAGTATCCAATTAAAAAATACTTAATGAACTTGAAGTGCGAACTTCACGTCGTGGACAATTTCATGAACTATTATAATTTACATCTTAAACACGTTTCCTTATAAGCGTTGCATATATTTTTACAACTTTTCCATTACCTTGTTTTAATATACATTGCCTTCATTGTAGCATTTAACGTGTATGTCTATTAGCCTTGAGCAAATTCTGTCGCTAACATTTAAATCGCTGTTTTTTATTGCTAGGCTGATATAGTACTGACACTACGCTTACCTACTACATAAAACATTGCATAACAAAAATTCGCTTGCCTTATCTTTCATGCCTTGAATATTATAATTGTGCCTGCGACTTTGTTCACGTAGACTGCATTATAAATTACTATAGCTCATTAAAAAAATATTTGAGGCACGTAAGCAATATCATATCTACGAATAGCAGCGTATTTTTCAAGGAAAGATCCAAGAAAGATGACCTGGCAGATGACACAGCTACTGGCTAAGAATCTCTGCGAACGATAAAAGATGAGTACACATACAGAACCATTTTTCCGAGGAACCGCTTCTAATATTAGGTCAGCAATAATAGTCGCTAACTTCCATGGAGGATATAATGGCACTTGAAGAACAAAAGTATATAATATATAGGAGATATATGTAATTGAGTATTCTTTAATTATTGTTAGTTTTTATAGTATGTTGCAGCTGCTAGTTAAGATAAAAAATATGCCGAATGGCCAATATCAACAAGATTCTGATCGCAATTTCTTCTAACGTATATACGAGACATCATCATCATCATCGAATAACGCTATGGTCCGTGCCATATAGATTGGCAATAAAGTTCGTTGACCTTTTTGTGGTTCAAGCAGATGTTAACAACGTTTTGGAAACTTTATAATAATCATTAATTTTCAATAATTGTACAAAGTATTGCATAGTAGCCAGATCTTTCTTTTTCTATTCAAGAAAATTATAATTATAATATGTTTGACGGCCTCCGTGGCGCGGTGGTATGCGCGGTGGATTTACAAGACGGAGGTCCTGGGTTCGATCCCCGGCTCAGCAGATTGAAATTTTCTTAATTTGTCCAGGTCTGGCTGGTGGGAGGCTTCGGCCGTGGCTAGTTACCACCCTACCGGCAAAGACGTACCGCCAAGCGATTTAGCGTTCCGGTACGATGCCGTGTAGAAACCGAAAGGGGTGTGGATTTTCATCCTCATCCTAACAAGTTAGCCCGCTTCCATCTTAGACTGCATCATCACTTACCATCAGGTGAGATTGTAGTCAAGGGCTAACTTGTAAAGAATAATAAAAAAAAAACTTTATATTGCGGTAAATTGCACTCCAAACTACCAAACTGAAAAATTACGTTCAGCTACTTTTATTGGGTGGTATTCAGTGTAGCCGTGATGGCCCAGTGGATATGACCTCTGCCTCTGATTCCAGAGGGTGTGGGTTCGAATCCAGTCCGGGGTGTGCACCTCCAACTTTTCAGTTGTGTGCATTTTAAGAAATTAAATATCACGTGTCTCAAACGGTGAAGGAAAACATCGTGAGAAAACCTGCATACCAGAGAATATTCTAATTCTCTGCGTGTGTGAAGTCTGCCAATCCGCATTGGGCCAGCGTGGTGGACTATTGGCCTAACCCCTCTCATTCTGAGAGGAGACTCGAGCTCAGCAGTGAGCCGAATATGGGTTGATGATGATTCAGTGTAGCCGTAACAGACAGACTGACTAATAATAAAATTAAAGACATTCTAAATTCTATTGAATGGTGTTTATGCTCTAAATCAGATTCCAATTAATAAAAAAGGATATATCTTATCTCTACAATGACATGGTCTCGATACTGATTTATTAAAAAAAATGCAAGTGAAACTAATTCTAAATGGTCGATAAATGAAATTGTAATAACATTACATAATTTGCGCTATCGGTTACATCTATAACACAACGTCCACATAATCGGTCCAGTACCAATGTACACTATTATTTATTTAATTTATATTTAAGTATATTGCATAAATAGAGAAAGGCTTATTTAGGAGACTGCAGCTCTATCATCAAATACTCTAGTCTCATGTGGGACGCTGGGCTAGTGGCCTCGCAATGTTCAGACTGATGTGGTTTTGTGTGGTAAGTGAGATCTTTATTAGTCCCTTGAATAGGGATCTCGGATTCGCAAGCGGCCAGAGTGGGGCTCTGGCTCCTTACAATAATTTATAAACCCGGGATGAGAGAATCTTGTAGATGCACTAGCTGCTAATCGCGAAAGCGGAATTATAGTCACCCCTAGATGAGCACTACAGGCGTAGTTCTATGGAGGCACCGGCGAGTCTGTTTGAGGCTCAGACTAATTACATAAGGACCAGTACAACCAAATAAACAAACAAAATTATCTGTGATCGCTTCTACACGTTACACAGAATATTCGATTAGATTCGATGTTTTGCTGTACCGGCTGAAGAATCGATTCTTTTTAGATTTTGTTTTTATTACAAATTTGATATAATTAAGTTAGAAGCACTTCCAAAGTAAACGTAATTTCATCTTTTAGTAAACTAAAGTTGTTGATCGTTTTTTATGTCATAACCGACTACAATAACCGACATTTTTAGGAAACGACGAAAACGATTACAACAAGAAACATCGATTCTGTAGAAAGTTTTTATAACCGCGTTAGATCGTTGATCTTATACTCTTGACAGAGGGGTAACGTCTAACGAGGCAAGTCTCTATTAGTCTTGAGGTTCGAGGTCTGGAGCCCAGCAAAATGCGCTGCAAGTCCCGCAGTAAGTCGGGGGTCTCAGTAAGAGATTTTACCCTCGTTAACACAAAAAAATTACAACACAAAAGCATAAGGTCTCGACATTAGAATCCCGCTGGTTCTTAAGTGTTAATAAGTAGGTACCTATTTCAAACTACATTCTGACAGTTTGGTTTACAAATACCAAATACTGTATACCTTACTACTTAGGCCTTACTTGAATGATTCACTCATGTTAATCAATGCTTGATAACCGATGCCTCACGACCACTACTCTTCGCATATCTAATACGGAAATTCAATTAAAAGTATAATATGGAGAATTAGTTCCATATAACACGTTAATAACGTTTACGTATACATTTATAATGTATATTAATAATTTGTTTAACAGTAGTTAAGAATCATCAAATAATGATTATGCACTACATGCTACTATTTTAATGATTCATATTTCAAAGTATATTTAACGTAAACAATTAAATGTAACCTTTGTACTATCATTTAATAATAAATCTTATACGTCACTAGCGACCAGTCCCGGCTTCGTACGGGTAGGGAAGTGTTATATACGCGGAAAACCATTGTCAAATTTACGATTAATTCATTAGGGCTATATCTATACTAATATTATAAAGAGGTAAAGTTTGTAAGTTTGTAAGTTTGTCACATTTTTTAAATGGGGTAATCTTCGGAACTACTGGTCCGATTTTAAAAATTCTTTCACCAGTAGAATGCTACATTATCGGGGAGTGCTATAGGCTATATTTTATATTGGTATCATATATATTAGCCGAGTTATCACAGTTTTTGTCATACAGGTCGGACCGAAAATCCTCTTAGGCAGACTTATTCGCATGCGCTGCCTTAACCATTGTGTAAAATTGAAATTAATGTATGGAGGCTTTATGTATCTTTAAAAGTTCTACAAAAAAGTCCGCGACACCATATACCTATCTTCTATACATTAGCAGATATAGTACCTTTTGTGTTTTAAAAATTATTAATTTTAGGTTTGCGTCATTATTTATGCTACTTAACTTAAATCCTTATCAAAATAAATTATTTAATAATCACAAGGATGTTATGGAGATAAGATTTGCCCTTTATAGTATGTTAATTAGTTAAATAGTTTCGGAGATAATACAAAATTTCTAAAAGGCGGAATGCCGCTTATGTTTAAGCGCCAACCGCCAAATTAAGTTGAACCTTCCTCTATAGGTTTCTACGTATTTTATAGGGATCAGCATTTTTGGTTACTAAACTCTATGTAGGCGTTTTATCCATTTACCAATAGATGGCGTTGAGCAAAAACACCATATTTTTGTACGGCGCTAGGGAGATTTATGCCGACTACATGATGATCAAAATTGATATGCTCATACATTGGTGTTGGTGGTGAAAAATTTACTTAGATTTTGGCAAGTCGATGTTAATTGTTAATGATTATGTTCTACTTCTAGGCACGTACCACGTAGGTAGTTAAAGTTAGCTAGGTACTGTTTGTCTGACTCTGTCTATTTACGTATTTGCTTTTTAGATTTAGAAATAGAGATTAGAGACATACTTTAAGTTTTAATTTATAGTTTAGATACGTCGTACTTTCTTTGTTTAGGTTCAGGTCAGGACCAGGTTCAGGTAATCAGGTTTAAACTTTAAATTCAAATAAATAATTTGTAATTTTATTTTATTCGTTTCGTTTCGACTTTCGACTTTCGTCATACGTATTTCGTGTAATTAGTTATTATTTTGTTTTATGGTATTATTTCGATTGTTGTGTATATAAATTAATTAAAACTTAGTAAGTGTAATTATAGTGCTTTGTGTTAACTTAATTTTGTAAAAGATATACATACGTAGTCTATACTAATATTATAAAGAGGTAAAGTTTGTAAGTTTGTCACATTTTTTAAATGGGGTAATCTTCGGAACTACTGGTCCGATTTTAAATATTTTATATTGGTATCATATATATTAGCCGAGTTATCACAGTTTTTGTCATACAGGTCGGACTGAAAATCCTCTTATACAGACTTATTCGCATGCGCTGCCTTAACTATTGTGTAAAATTGAAATTAATATATGGAGACTTTATGTATCTTTAAAAGTTCTACAAAAAAGTCCGCGACACCATATATCTATCTTCTATATATTAGCTGATATATAGAAGAAAAAAGGCCTTTTGTGTTGTAAAAATTATTAATTTTATATACTTAGGTTTACGTCATTATTTATACAACTAAACTTTAATCCTTATTAACATAAATTATTTAATAATCACAAGGGTATTATGGAGATAAGATTTGCCCTTTACAGTATGTTAATTACTTAAATAGTTTCGGAGATAATACAAAATTTCTAAAAGACGCAGAAATTCCACTATATGACGCCCGGCGCTTTCATTTACGTAGTTCCCGTTCCCGTGTGAATATGGGGATCAAACATAGCCTTGGACACTCGCAAATAACGTAGCTTTCTATTGGTAAAACAATTTTCCAAATCGGTCCAGTAGATCCAGAGATTACCTCCTACAACCACACGAACTTTACCTCTTTATATTATTAGCATAGAAGTCTCTATTTCTCTTGGTCATACCACCACTCTCGAAGGACTGGACCGATTTTGCTAAGGGTAGGAGTAAGATAGAGAAGTTACAGGGTAGGTTAGGGTACGGGTAGGGAAGCGTAGGGGTAGTGTAGGGGTAGGGTAGGTTTAGGGCCGGGTTTAGGGTAGTGGTAGGGTCGGGGTAGAGGTAGGGTAGTGGTAGGGTAGAGGTACGGGTAGGATAGGGAAGTGGTAGGGTAGGGGTAGGATAGGCGTGAGATAGGGGTACGGGTGGGATAGGGGTAGGAAAGGGATAGGGTACGGGGAGGGTACGGGTAGGATTGGGGTAGGGTATAGGTAAGGTAGGGGTAGGGTAGGGGTAGGGTCGGGGCAGTGGTAGGGTTGGGGTAGTGATAGGGTAGGGGTATGGTAGGGGTAGGGTAGGTTAGGTTAGGTTAGGAGGTAGTAGTAAAATTGACATCGAATTTTACGCAGACGAAGTCGCGGGCGTCCGCTAGTAATATACATATTTAATAATAACTCTATCGGTTTATGCAGTTCATGCCTGTACCCAACTTGCACGTAAATACCATAGTTATAATATTATATCAGACAATTCGAACAAATATCGATCGCTAATCGCTTAACAAATCACTAATCAATCAGTAATTTTTGAATTTATCCTGTTCAGATAGACACAAGCGGGTGGGCACACTTTTTACACAATACGAAATGATGTCATGTTTGAGAGTTGGCACCTTGAGCGATATTTTTTTTATTTACTTATTTTTTTTAATTTTCATTTATCATCATCATCAACAACCCATATATCGCTCACTGTTGAACAAGAGTCTCATCTCAGAATGAGAGGGTTTAGGCTGATAAAGTCCACCACGCAAGTCCAATGCGGATTGGCAAACTTCACATACGAACAGAATTGAGAAAACTCTCAGGTATGCAGGTTTCCTCACGATGTTTTTCCTTCACCGTTTGAGACACGTGATATTTAATTTATTAAAATGCACATAACTGAAAAGTTGGAGGTACAAGCAAGCAACGGTAAGGATACAATACCTAAGCCTGCAGCCAGTGTAATGCTATTTCACAAAAAAGAAATCTGCGAAAAGCTACGCGATGCGATTTCCTGTGATAGCCACTATAAACAAAACGAATAATATCCACTGTAGGAATGCATAATAATTACTATTTTTCTTAACATAATATTATAAAACAGAGCCGTGATAGCCAAGTGGATATGACCTCTGCCTCCGATTCCGGAGGGTGTGGGTTCGAATCCGGTCCGGGGCATGCACCTCCAACTTTTCAGTTGTGTGCATTTTAAAAAATTAAATATCACGTGTCTCAATCGGTGAAGGAAAACATCGTGAGGAAACCTGCATACCAGAGAATTATCTTAATTCTCTGCGTGTGTGAAGTCTGCCAATCCGCATTGGGCCAGCGTGGTAGACTATTGGCCAAACCCCTCTCATTCTGAGAGGAGACTCGAGCTCAGCAGTGAGCCGAATATGGGTTGATGACGACGAATATTATAAAAACAAAGTCGCTTTATCTGCCTTCTGTACCTACGCTTAAGATCTTTAAGCTACGTAAAGGATTTTAATAATTTTCAGAATTAGATAGTGATTCAAAACATGAAATCTCAATTCGGTGACAAAACTCCTACGTGAAGGAGTAACAAAAATATTCATATTTCAGACGAACTTATGCCTTTAAAATATTCTTACGATTCTTACAATATTGTAAAAGCTCATGCATTTCTGAGATGCGACACTCACTTTTCGTTGTTTTGTTTCAATGTATAAATCTAAGCAAGCTCTCATTTATTTCCGTTTAATAAATGTAAATGTGGATGGAAATTCTCGTAAATTATATACTCGGTGATATCAATGTACGAGTACATAAACTTCCTGACAATAATAATAATTCTATGGGAATGTAGAGAAAGCAGTGGGAAACTTTTCTCGCCTATCCTAAATAATAAAAGCCTGTTCTTTCAAAAATATTGTATGGGGCGTGAACACCGTTTCTCGATCAGTTTGCAAAATATGTGAGTAAGTAAATAATACTAATTGGTGGCGTACGTGGAAAAATTCACGGTAGTAGTAATGTTAGTTTTATACGTAACGATGTTAGAAGGAAAACTATCACAGCTAAGTGTTTAAAAGTTAAAGAGTTCGAGCAGTGTTTAAAGTTAATATGAGAGTTAGAGTAAGAGTTAAATAGTATAATCGAACAACTCATAAAATGTACTACGAAAAACATAATTGTTTTTTTTAAATATAACCGACTCCAAAACATTAACGTACCTACAAACTAAAAAGGGAAAAATAACTATAGGTACCTATCGTAAAGATTATTGTATCTCAGATATTCTTTTTGTCTTTCGTGTACTTTTTTCAGTAACGACTAAAATCAACACACAACCGTGAACCCAATTTATATTCACAGAGTAAAACAAAAAACTCAAATCCGCATTTGCATCGTGCAAGTATGGAACTCTACACAGCTCGAGAAAAACACGCACTAGGCCGGTTATTTATTTTAATATTCATTCTGTGTCAAAAGTCAAAATTCATAATTATTTCAATTAGATAAGCTACTAATTTTTCAGGGACTTTTGAAACGTCAGATTATGTTGTATTATACTAGCGGACGCCCGCAACTTCGTCCGCGTGGAAGTTTTTTACAAACCCCGCGGGAACCATTTATTTTTCCGGGATGAAAAGTAGACTATGTGTTAATCCAGAGTAAAATCTATTTCTATTCCAAATTTCAGCCAAATCGCTTCGCCTTTATAATATTAGTGTGATTAGTAGAAAAATGTCGATGTCACAGCAAATCTGGTTTAGTGGTAGGTATATTTACATGTTCAACGTTAAACAACATTTATTTGTGGTAACTATTTTATGAATTGATGCGCGGTTTAATTTCATTATTTTAAATTTATTGAATTGTTAAGTTCACATTTCTGTATTTTTTAATAAATCGTTACCACGGAAACGGGCGGCGTTGCTATGAAAACACGAAAAGCCTTGCCTAATGTTTTAGTTCCAATGCACTCGTTTCAACTATGTTAAGTACGGTTTATCGTAAATTTTTATTACAATATTTTTTTATCCTTTTAGTTTTTTTTAAGTTGTAGGTAGATTTAGTTTTTGTTTCTTTTTTTTAATGGTAAATTAAGAATTGTGTTAAAATAAACGCATGTTGAGTTAGCCTGTAAGTGGGGTGTACAATGTAGCATATTACTTTTTAATGCATGTTATGTTTAATTAGTCATAAGTTTTTTTGTATACAACGTTGGCTTCCGAATAAATAAATAAATAAATAAACATTACAGTGTAAACAATGGTTGTAATTATGTTATCACACGACCTTAATCAATAGATAAAATATCAGTAATAGATACTCAATGATAATAATTTTAAAAATAAACACCATAAGAGGTTTTTAACGAAGGTATATTTTAATTAATATTTTTTTTACTCCAGATATACTTTTTAATAAAATTTGTGATGTAAGTTATTAATATTTCAATACTGATAATAATTGATTAAAATAAATCCCTCATTACAATGGCGAAATATAAAAATGATATATCAATAATTGTCACATTTAACACAGTATTGAGGGGAAAGTACAGGAGACCGATAAAACCCAACAAGATTTCAAGATTAAATATTTGACTTTGACATTTATAATCACTTTATAATATATTAGTTAATAAGCCTTATCAATTTGGAAACAACCTTTTAAATGATAAGAAAGTGTTATAACAAATGGTGTTACCTATCATTCTATGCTTTCTCTTCTTCTGATTAATTTAAAAAGTATTGGTTTATAACTTTATACGTTGTTTAGTACGTTGGACTCGTCAGTTGTAATGTTTTAAGACTAAATTACATACCAATTATATTTTGAAGTTTTACATTAGTAGCCCACAACACAATACATCTGGATACTGATAATACAGCCCTACTAGACGTGCAGGTACTGTTTACCAAAAAACAAATTAAATATGACGTATAAATCGCTAGTCATTTGACACATAATAATATTAATAATAATTAACTTGATATTTAATGAATGAAAATCAATTTCATTAATAAGTTTAGAACAATTAGACATTTTGAACTATCGAATATATTTTGAATTAGCGGACGCCCGCGACTTCGTCCGCCCTTAGACCTCTTTAATACAGCCCTTACTAACTCCATCTTTAAAATTGAGTAACTTTTCCCGTTTTCCCATCATTTCCCTTCACTGCTTTGCTCTTATTGATCGTAGCGTGATGGAAAGTATACTATAACCTGTCCAGGAGTATGAAGAATAATTGTACCAAGTTTCATTAAAATCCGTCGAGTAGTTTTTGTTTCTATAACGAACATGCAGACAGATAGACAGATAAAAATTTTACTGATTGCATTTTTGGTATAATCACCCCCTGATAGTTATTTTGGAAATATATTTCATGTACAGTATTGACCTCTGTACAGATTTATTATAAGATAAGAATATAAGAAAGTATAGATAACATTTTATAAACAAACAGTATATAATTTAAAACAAATAAATTATGAAATGACATATGTTGGTAAACAGTACATATCGAGATCGAGTAGGGCTGAAGTATAAGTATTTACGAATAAACTTGCAGCTAGTAACTTATAATCATCAATCAAAAAACCAATCGTGTTTCTTTAATGGAAAAATGTTTTTTTCAAATTGAACTGGAATTTCCAGATATTAAAACGGTCAAACTGTTGTTAGTAAAGACAATAAATAGTAGGTAGTATAGAGGTCATAATCATATCACGTTTCTACTTCATGTAACATACCTACAGCTCAGTTAATAGTGCACTCACGATTGTTAGTAATTTATAGAAAACTTAACTCGAATCTCATTATACGACACGCAAATCATATAAAATATGCCAGGCCGTGCATATATAAAATGGAGTGGAATAGACAGCTAAAGTACTATAATAAGGGTCGCATTATTCTGGGTATTGTCATGTTTTACAGTTGTGGGAACCCACGACCTTGGATGTAGAAGTCAGGGTCAGTACCCACTGTGCACTCGCATTAGCGTCGGCTTTGTTATTGACCTGCAACGTTTTACTCCCACAGTAAAAAACATAACGTAAAATTAAAAAGTAGATATCGTAATCATTTGAATCGGGTCAGTTTGTGCCCGTTGACCTTTATTTAGGTACTTACCTGTATTTGCGGCGCCAGCCTCGGCGCCCCGCACGAGCACTGCTCCCCACACAGACAGCCGTTGTCGAAGGCACGGCCCGACGCGAGGTCTCCCAAGTGTCTGCCCGACGGAGTGGCCAGCCTCAACGCGGAGGCATCCGACTGTGATCTGTGATGGCCTCTCCGCGCCGCCGGCCTTATCTCCTCAGCCAGGATAGAATCCCTCAGTTTCGTCGCCCTCGACTTCTTCGCGTCACCACAAAAAGCAGTCAACAACCACGCTAGTTGGAGCGAAAACTCAGCACTTTGTTTACACCGATACACCAAATACGGCCGCAAAACGTCCGCCACGTCCCCCATTTCTATATACATAGTCGCTAACTGGGGGAGGTAAAAGTCCACGTCTTCGCCCGGGAATGAGAACAGTTTGTTCGCTAGGTAGGTCTGCACACCGGGTTCCTTCGAATTGAACAGATACGAGATCGCCATACTCATGTCGAACAGTTTGCTTTCAAAAAGTCGGAGGAGAAAGTCTTTTTTTTTCGACGTGTCGGAGACGCACATTGTTTTGACTGGCGGTTCGTCGGCGGTGTCGGGCGGGTCGGGCGGTTTGTCGGAGTCTTCCGGGTTGCCGGAATCGAGGCTCTCCCTCGACCGTGCGGCGGCTGGGGGCTGCGGCCGCTCTTCATCGTTGCCGTCAGGCGGGGTGTGGATGCCGGAGTCGTCGGAACCCGCGGGCACCTCAGGCGGTAACGCGAGCCTGGGCCCGGGCGCGTCGTGTCGAAGCGGCGCCCCCTCCGGCGACGTCGGGGTCATGTCCTCCGGTATCCGCTGAAGAACAGAGTCCAGGGACCTGTTCCTCTGGTGGCCGCATCCCGGCGGCGGCCCACTGGATGGGCTTGTCAAATGTCTAAGGACAAAGAAAACATTTGGTTAAAATTTTTATTGTTTTTTGTAATACACGGTGATAATGTTAAATTCTTTTAACGATTATTGTTAGATAATTATAATGACCGGGAGAAACAGCTCATAACGTGGTCTCTGAGACAGGTGTGTAACACAATCAACTTCACAAAACCGGGCGAAAACGAGTATATTGAAAATTTCTTAGAATAAAGAAAAGTTCAGTAGAACTTCACTTTGAGTATGACTCGGGACTAGAACCCAGAACCTCGTGATCCGGCCACATAGACTACCTACAGGACCAACGAAGAAGTTTTTACATATCATAGTTAAATAGAACGCACTTGTCAAATGGATCCTCATAATACCGTATTCCGACGACAACAATTTTCTTAACCATTTGGGAAATTCACAAGTCAGACTTTTAGATCTTATTCACACACTTATCACTGAACATTTAGGATCATTATAATTGCTGGCTTGTATCCACAAACATTGTTGTAACAGCATAAAACTACTACGAACGCGTAATGTTTCTTAGCGCGTAATTAAACACGGTGAGCATAGCGAGCGCACGTCCAACTTCAACGCGGCTTTGCACTAAACTAAACTGCTCTACAAGTATACAGTTTACGCAATCGTATACAGTACGCACTCCGCATACCAGTCCAATAAGGATCACCTCGATTACGCCAGCTAGAACGCGAAATTATAATTCTTTGCAATTTTAAAGATACTCGTAATATTGAAGTGCTACTATACTTATTGATCTCTCAACACTACCTTAATAACAATCAGATGTTTCTGTAATGTTGGAATATCTGTACTGTATGTAATCGTCTAGCAAGTGGTAGACAAAAGATGCCAAAGGTTACGGAGTACGGATATAAACATTTGAATTAGTATTCAATAGCTGTATGTTACTGTAGTTCCTTATTAGTCTCACTATAACCGCTCGTGTTCGTGATAACTGCTTGGAATGTTAATAACATGATCTGTTAAGCTATATCATAGTTTATAAACTTGCGTAAATAGCACGTGCGTGTATTGTTTGTGTGTGTGTGTCAATTGTTCTTTGTAGTTGTTTGCATTCGTCACTGGGGCAGACGGATCGACAATGAGAAAGCGATTGACGCACTGTCGTCACAATATCTTATCAAAATAAAAATTATACGTAAATCTTTTAAATTACCACTTATCACCTACGATATCAACATTAAATACCATTAAAATAAGTGTTATACACACTTATAATTTACAGTTATAAGTACCAATTTGTTTATCAATTATAGAATTTGAAACACATAAGGTATTTATTTACAAATTATCTTATAGATAGATAGATGAGGGAAAATTACCATTATAACAAAACGATACACAAAACTTCGTATCTTTAGTTATTATCGGTCACGAGCCAAAAGTTGCGCACCATCTGCTAAACAGATGTGACATTGAGTTAACCGTTTAACGGTAAATGATAATAGAATTAAAATGTATTAGCAAATTTGGAGGTTCTATACTAGCCGTGTCCCGCAGATTTACATAAAAGTATAAATCGGGATCATCGGGATAAAAAGGAAAGGTAGCCCTCGACTACAATCTCACCTGATGGTAAGTGATGATGCAATCTAAGATAGAAGCGGGCTAACTTGTTAGAAGTAGGATGAAAATCCACACCCCTTTCGATTTCTACACGACATCGTACCGGAACGCTAAATCGCTTGGCGGTACGTTTTTGTCGGTAGGGTAGTAACTATTATTCACATAGTATTTAGTTAGATTTATCCACTATACCTTTGTATTTAGGTTACTTGACATTTAAAATCATTTGAGCCTATCATAAACTGTTTGATTTTGAAAATATTTGCACAAGTAAATTGTGGCAAAACATGTTTGGCCCATTGACTATGACTGTATTTACTGTATTTGTTGTTACCCATTAGCAAAGGTTATTGTTATTATGGAAGCTAATTAATTAATAGTACGAGTACAGACTATAGGAAACACGTTAGTCTAATTAATCAATTATTCCTTAGGAAAGACTTCGACAATTCCGTTTTCTCAATACGTATTCAGTTTACAATGACGTAGACAAAAAGTTGTTGAATGACGAGAATACATATTGTTTGATCGGAAACGATAACGCCGCATAGAAAATCAATCAGGGAACTGGTACACCGTTTAACCGTAACACTTGGGAGCGATCATTTCAATTATTACTTTGTTTACAGCGAGAATTAATTGACCTGGTCAATTGAAGCCTGCTATATGAATTGTTATACATTGAAACAAGTAGTTCACTGCGAAATCAGAATTGAGATATCTATAAAAGAAAACTGATTGACTGATAATATCAACGCACATCCCAAACTGCTGGGGTTCATCATCGACAACCCATATTAGGCGCACTGCTGAGCACGAGTATCCTCTCAGAATGAGACGGGTTAGGCTAATAGTCCACCACGCTGGCCCAATGCCGATTGTCAGACTTCACACACCTAGAGAATTAAAAAAATGCTCAGGTATCCTCACGAAGTTTTTCCTTCACCGTTTGAGACACGTGAAATTTATTTTTTTAAAATGCACATAACTGAAAAGTTGGTGGTCCGGACCGGATTCGAACCTGCACCCACAAAATCGAAGGCAGAGGTCACATCCTCTGGGCTATCACGGCTCCCTGCTGGGGTTAAACACTGAAATCCAACCGCCAAGGTAGCCCCTGAAGATGATGAAAGTTGTATGGATTTTTTTCCCAAATACACCTAAAGAAATTGAGAAAAGAATTCTTAAATAACGATAGCTGAGAAAAAAATATCGCCTTAAAAAAGATAATAGAAATCGTTATAAGAAGCCTCCTATTATATTTCTATTAAACATTTACTTTATCTAATTTGTATTTTCACTAAGCCATAATAAGTATAAGTCGGTCAAATATGATATCTATATGTAACTGAGAACGCAGTGCGAAAGTAAGCGACTCTTTCGACCTTGCCGTATTACCTCACGTTCTGTACTCACTTTCTTATATATCTATTAAGAAATTTTATTTATGTATTTATGGGCAAGTATTTGCAAAATTTCACTCCGATATAAACAATTTGGTATTCAGATGAATACACTAGATTAATATGCAACACATGTTCTGTGTGCTAATAACGAAAAAGATTGCCCAAGTAGTCTTAAAGACTTCTGGACCGTAGCAAACATTACGTAAGCGCATTCTTGGTTACAAAGTTACAAGGAAATAATGGATACACATTTTAATTCACTTTTGAGCCTCTATGCAGTTATAAAAAGGCTACAAAATGCATTCCAATGTTTAGGTAGCTTTCCAAACATTTGCTAACTAACGAGATTTTTGCAACTATTACTCAAGGAAGTGTTTTACTATCATTTCACGTGATGCAGTCCAGCGAGTTACTTAACTACGGAGCGAGATAATCGTTTAAAAACTCCGGGCCTGCCTACCGGTTGTGAAGTATGGCGATCTCTAAAACGTGTCTGTAAAATCTCTTGCGTGGCTTAGAAATATTTTCTAAGGAACAATACTATCGAGGTTGCTAAGAAACTTACGGTCGCGTATTATATGAAGGACCAATTTTGGCCTCTAAGCATCAACAAAGATAGCAGAATGTTTACCAAATTAGTTAGTTCAATTTAAACACTACTTAATATTGTAAATGGGAAAGATTTGTATTTTTGCATATGTAACGAATTAACTCAAAAACTACTGGACCGATTTGAAACATATATTTCACCAATAGAAAACTACATTATCAGGCTATATTTTGTCCCCGTATTCTCAAAGAAATGGAAACTACACGGGTGAAAACGCGAGGTTATGCTGAATGAAAATAATTTTTATTTACTACTGACGAAAATATGTATGACCAACATTATCATACCAATTGTTCGTTTTTATTTAAAAAATAACTTGAAAAAATTGGATTTACGATCTTAGTTTATTTAAGTAGGTACTTTCTTTAAAAGCGAAAGCGCCATTTTAACGTGATGGTAAATCTTGTGCACAATGTCGAGACTCGAGACGTTGAATGAGTTTCTTTCATAGTTAATTAGTTTTCAATTTGAGTGCATTATATTGTCGGTTGATTAGTAGATGTTATTTAATCATTTAAGCCAGGCAATTTATGTAATCGCCTAAAACTAAAGTCAAAGTCAAAAAGTCAAAATTGATTTATTTCTTTTATGCTTAATCTAAGTAGGTTTTAAACCTAAAATACCACTTTACTGACCATCTTTTTCTTCAACTCCTCAATAAAATTGAAAATTTGGAAAGTTACATAATAGTTTAGCTACAAAAACATCTTCAATTAACCCGATCTTAATCGTACAGCTAAGAACTTTTACCAGAAAAACAGCTTTTTATCTTGTAAATGGCAGCTAATCAGCTCATATTGTTTGGGAAGTACGATGCTCCAGACAAAGATATAAATCACTTGAGATAAAGATAAGTATGTAAAATATTTATTAGTACTTTTTTGCAAGAGAAAGGGTAATTGTTCATGCCTCAGCTTAAGAAGTTACGAGTATACCTAGTTAGATCGATTAATTTTATGTCAATAATAGTGTCTATGCTAATTTTAAGATGTAATATTGATATGACCTTATTAAAGTGCTCGATCAATGATAGAATATTTATTGTACTCATATACCTATATTCCATATACATAGCGAGTATACTGGAATGTAATCTAATAAATAAGTAAGCCCATTCAACTTATTAACGGTACCGTGCCGGTCGTAAGGCGCTGTAAGGCTTCGATGACACCGGTCTTATGTCACATTATAATAAAATTGTAATGAAAAAAATATTCGCGCCGTGCATTCATTCATATTGGAAAAAAGTTCCTAACAGTTCAACACTTCGTGATTGGACCTCAGACCAATTATTGTATAGGACCTGCCTCGCTAGACGTTATTTTTCTGTCAAAGTATATGATCAACGATCTAATGCGATTATAAAAACTGTCTCTATAGAATCGATGTTAAATAGTTGTAATCGTGTTCGTCGGTTAAAGAGCTCCGTAAAAATACCTTTTTGTGTAATTGAATTGTGTAAAAAACGGGCAAAAACTTTTAGTTTAGTATAAGATATATACCAAATCTAAGCTCGATTTCCTCAGAAAATGACAGACAATTTTGTTCGTGACTATGAGTGCGATACAGGTCCTTCTATAATTGGTCTGAGGATTGGACAGAAGAGGTTCAGTACCTATTTCTAGCACTATTCTTGTACATATCTTGCATTTCTTGCCGGCACTTCTCAGCATAACCTTCCTTCAGAATCGGTGGTAGAGTCTTTACAAAAAGTCAACCTTAACGTTTCAAAACTGCTTGTAAACTAAGCCCTACTTAAAATAAATGGATTTTAATTTGATTTGCATACAGGAGTTTCGCTTAGCTGGAGAGAAACGAATGATAGTGATAGCTGTAAAACTAATGTTCTTTAAGTAATTAAAGAACAATATTTTGAAGTAAATAGAATTTTAGAAAGCAAAATATTAGCTTAGCCTCAGTTATCTAACGAGCATTCAGTTACTAGTAAATTGGTACCAATAAGACGTTACATGACGAGAAAGTTTGTATTTTTCCATAAGTTCCCGTACATGTGTCACATCGCATATACTTAGATGTGTATTATGCAGATATACGCATATCATGTGAAAGCCACACAGTTAGTGGTACTCAGCAATTAAAACTGAGAGGTCTATCACTTAGAGATGAAGCATTAACCGTAAATGCATGTACTAAAGTACCCTGTGATTAGCCCCGTACATCATTATTCTTTGGTCATTTAAGAAATAAACAAAGAAACACAGTAAATAAAAAGAAAGAAGTCTATTTGAGCAAGCATCATTAATATGGTTGTAAAAAAATAATGGAGTCATGATAGCCCAGTGGATATGACCTCCGATTCCGGTCCGGGCATGCATCTCCAACTTTTCAGTTATGTGCATTATAAGAAATTAAATATCACGTGTCTCAAACGGTGAAGGAAAAACAGTGAGGAAACTTTCATACTTGAGAAATTTGTTAATTCTCCGCGTGTGTGAAGACTGTCCATCCGCATTAGGCCAGCGTGGTGGACTATTTGGCTTAACCCCTCTAATTCTGAGAGGAAATTCGTGCTTGGCAATGAGACGAATATGGGTTGGTGGTGGTGATGATGATGATGATGATGATGATGATGATGATGATGATGATGATGATGATGATGATGATGATGATGATGATGATGATGATGATGATGATGATGATGATGATGATGATGATGATGCTGATGCTGATGCTGATGATGATGATGATGATGATGATGATGAACAAAATAATAAACAGAAATTTAAATAGCATGAATATTGCTTCATTTATTCCCTTTATCTGTCTATATAGTTATGTACTACTACGTATTTAATGAGGCCCTATATATAATCCTGCTTTGTTTGACTAGTGATTGATGAGTCACTCTATAGTACTCGTATATCACTGTGGGCTCTAGGATTAATAACATGCAGCTAACAAAAACGAAACAGTGATACGACGATTCTGGTAATGGGAAATGACTGAATACTACGAGGTTTTGATCTCAATGTAATACCATATTTAGAACTATGAAAATGATACAAAACAGAAATAACTATGAAAATATGTATTTTTTTTACAAAGATGGAAGCAAGCTTACTTGAAGTACGTACAAATTTATTTTACCAATACCTCTGACATGTCGATTTCTACGTATCATCATACCGGAACACAAAATTGCTTCTCTGTACGTATTAGGTGGTATCTACCCACGGTCAATGACTAACCCAGACCTGAACTAATTTTGAAAATATAAAAATTAAAATCTCAGCTTGACCATAGCTCGTAATCAACCCATGACCGCCATAAATGTCCAACGTTCGTCAAATTTTCATTAGTAGAAATTTATTTTTAGTCACCACGATCAACCATTAATTTTAAAATCCTTAACGATCTTTAAAGTAACACCTACATGCAATTACTTATTGACCTCAACATTTGAAAAAGAACCAGCTCTATCTAGTTCGCCCACAAGCCCACTTGTGACCAATTTTATAGCTCCATTATTTTATATTATTCATGACTCATAAAAAGAAACGTTCGTTAATTTTATTTTAAACTCAGATCTACGAATGACCTTACTATTTATCAAGTCAAATCGATATCTTTGTATATTAATTCATGTACTCGATAAAACGTTGAGGATTGAGGACAAACGAAAAAGACCTACTTTTATTGATAAACTATACGCCTATAACCCCAAGGGTGTAATAGCCCCGAGGTGGTTGACATGACACAAAAAATAATTTATAGAGTTCAAATATAGTTAATGACATTTTCAAAGTAATACCAATTCGTAAAATTATCAATTACTCAATCAACATGAAAGTTTTGTAATTAGTACCTTAACAATCATGGAATAAATAGATCGGGTGTGGACAAATGACCGATACGAAATAAAAACAAGGCAACGCCTTTTAGTTAATATTAGTTACTTATTTAGTATATTAATAAACTCTAAACACTATTAATTAAAACCTAACGCCATTTTTACAAGAATGGACTAACATTCGATGGCGGCCAGTTAGTTATCATAGCTGGATGTGGTATAAATGGTTGAAAATTGACACATTCTATGTAATAATAATTGAGTGGTATAAAAAAAACGCTTAAAAAAATTACAGCTTGCTAGCCGACGCCCCGCGGTTTCACCCGCGTAGTTCTCGTTTCCGTGAGAAAACGGGAATAAAATATAGATGCCCTCAGAACCTAAGACATTCACAAATAGCGCGGCTTTCTAGTGGTACGAGTAAAAGAATTCTGAAAATCGGTTTAGTAGATCCAGAGATTACTCCCTACAAAACCTATTTACAATATTAGTTTATAGTATCCGACTGACAGATTCCATAAAAAGCAAAAACAGCTTGACCGATTTTTCCGCTGGTTTTATTGGTTGGCTGTAATACAGTGAAAATATCGAAATATATCGAATTAGTAATTCAGTATCAGTTTCGCCAGTTCAGTAATCTTAGAATTTTTCCGCGTACTCTGTTAGTTGTTTAAAACAAACCACAAAGCTACTTTGACTCATAGTTAGGTGAAAATACCACCATGCATCAAAGTCAAAATTAATTTATTTCAAGTAGGCTTAATTTACAAGCACTTTTGAAACGCCAGGTTATGTTATGATAATAATAGTGATAAGTAAAGTCGTAAACTTAAAATAAAAGGAGGGTTTGATTATCTCTGGGCGAATGTTGGTTGGTACAGCTGCTGTTACGTAGGCAGCTGGTTGCGCGCGCCACCTGCCGACCTAACGTGACGTTGACAGATACTCGCACAACCGCAGATGCTGAGATTCGTACTGTACAAAAACTTTTTGGTGTTTAAAACCCCTTTGTAATTAAAGCCACAAGTATTTTGAATTTAAATAGATTTGATTTTCATTGTGTGATGTCGGCGTATCTCATTGAAAAATACTCTACAATCTTTTGAGGATTTGAGTGTAAAGTGTATAAGCATTGCATGGCAATTTTGTTTCATACATATTAACGCATTAGAGAGCTGTGATAGCCCAGTGGATATGACCTCTGCCTCCGATTACGGAGGGTGTGGGTTCGAATCCGGTCCGGGGCATGCACCTCCATTTTTGCAGTTGTGTGCATTTTAAGAAAATAAATATCATGTGTCTAATACGGTGAAGGAAAACATCGTGAGGAAACCTGTATGCCAGAGAATTTTCTTAATTCTCTGCGTGTGTGAAGTCTGCCAACCGCATTGGGCCAGCGTGGTGGACTATTGGCCTAACCCCTCTCATTCTGAGAGGAGACTTGAGCTCAGCAGTGAGTCGAATATGGGTTGATAATGATGACATATTAACGCATCCTACCATTTCACGGCCGTGTGGTGCCGTGGGTAGTGACCCGGCTTTCTGCATCCACGGCCGTGTGTTCGATTTCCACAACTGGAAAATATTTGTGTGACGAGCAAAGTGTTTTCCAGTGTTTGGGTATATTTATAAATACATTGTATATATGTATGTATTTATATGTATATACCCATAACTCAGGCTACATTTACTTTGGGGCTAGATATGTGTGCTATGTCCAACTATATTTTATATTTATTTATAATATGAATATGAAATTAAGATACGTAACGTATGGTAAGTGGAAAATGTTCATTGTAAAAGAGAGCCATTAAGTAAAATGTAAAATGTAAAATGCTATTATACCAAATATAAAATGTAAAATACTATTATACCAAATATAAATGTCGATATTAGTTAAGGCAGGATATTTAAAAATTGACGAAACGTGTTGCGAAGCTTGCGTCACGCAGTTGTCGTCAAGAGTAAAACAAATATCGCAAACAATACGTTTCAAATGATTAATTTTCGACAAATAAAAGCTGAATAAACGCAAAAATTCATTGAGCGCCCACAATAGGTAGGCGGCAGCGAGCGTAGAAACAATGCCATTGTAAAACGAAAGGCCGAAACGCCTGCAATAACAACCACGTGTAAAGATAACATTATTCAATAAATAGGTAAGTACATATTTTAATATAAAAAAAAATATTTCTTAAGAGAGCACGAAATACAAGAGCCTGTAACAGTCAGACATTCGTCGTGTTAAATAAATAATTTACTCCTGAGTTTACTTTTTAGTTGTAAAAGCTTTTTACATGTCGAAATACCGTCAAAAATCACAATGTATGCCACTTTTTAAAAGTGTTTCTTTAAGCCTAGGAGGTGCTAGTACCTTTCTTCTTTCGTCACGAGATACTCGTAATAGACATACTGTTGAAATGAAATGAAATGAAATGAACTTTATTTGCCTTAATACACTTAATAAATATACAAGATGGACATACAAAATATAAAGTCACAGTGTATTGCCATACAAATGGCGCGCAAATTTTACAATTTATATGATTGTTTGAGTATATATTACTTACCCACAATCATACAATTGTTTTAATTTAGTGATACAATTTAAATTTGAAATAAATGTCAAAACGAAATTTAGTCTACGTCAGAGTACATAATACACGGTAAATAATAATTAAAAAATAGAATAATTATAGATTAAAAGAAAGTCAAGCATTAGTCGTAATATTAGAATGTCAGACAATGATTATAATTTATTAGCAAGAAATTCATGTACTGAATAAAATGTTTTACTACACAGCCAGCGAAAGAGATTGGTTTTAAAATTGCGAGTAGTTTGGTTTTTTAAACCTTCATCTAATTTGTTATATATTTTAACGCACATGGCATGAGGTGATTTTAATGACTGTTTTAATTTATATTGCGTTTGACATAACCGAACCTTATTTCTTTTCCGTGGATTTTCATTTATTTTGAAATATTCTAAGTGCCGATGTACGAAAACTGACGCTTCATAAATATATAAACATGGTAGTGTAAGTAGGTTATGGGTCTCAAATATAGGCCTACATGAATCAGTCTGCTCCATAAGAAAAATGCTTCTAATACACTTTTTTTGTGTTACAAACAGTTTGTTTATACTTACAGCTATATGTTGACGAATAGCGGCGGAATCGAAAATATTATAGCTCTCTTTAGCGATGACACGAAAGAGAGCGATATTTTCGATTACGTCGTCATTGGTCGACAGTAAATCTTTCTCTCGCACGAGAAATGTCGACGCATCATATCCCTAGGCCTATTGACGTATGATTTGTACCAAACAAATTGCCTGGCTATTATAGGCATGATTTCTAGTACTAGAAAGAACAAAAATGCTTTAAACTAAGTATTCAAAATTATAAACCTTTGTTAACTGCTACTTTCTAAGGCCACCATAAACTACATAATTGCATACAGTACCATACCGGGCTGGCAAACTTTGACAAACAGCTTTCTTAAAGCAACGAAGGTGTGGCTATTACAGACTCTTAGACCATTATAATACAACAAATCGTCACGTATACATAGGTAATCATATTTACATTGTAATTACCAGCAACGTTAGTTAACTGAATAAAAAAAAAGTTAATTTCCTCTGGCAGCAATAATAGGCAATTAGTTTTCTTCCTGTGCAGACAATACAGTGAAATACCAAATGGAATGCGTAACGGAACAGCTATAATCGTGAATGACTACGTTGCTAGGACTGGTAAAGCCAAGTTATATAATGAATACAGAATTAAATGAATAAGAGGCGTCGATCTTTTAAAAACCATGAAGTACCTAATCGTTTTAGTAATCATGAAGTAAGGATCTATATATATAAAACAAAGTCGTGTTAGTTACTCCACTTATAACTCAAGAACGGCTGAACCGATTTAGCTGAAAATTGGCAGGGAAGTAGTTTAGAGCCAGGAGAAGGACATAGGATACTTTTTACTTTTTTTTTTGGGGTAGGGGTATGATAGGGATAGGGGTATGGTAGGGGTAGGGGTAGGGTAGAGGTAGTTGAAAGTTTACATCGAGTTTCACGCGGACGAGGTCGCGGGCATCCGCTAGTTTGAAATAAAGTTTTACAAGATTGGTTGTTGGTCTAATAAATTTTCTATTCTGATTGTGTAAGTGCCGTAGGTTCCTTATTGGGACCTCAGCGGCGTCAACGGGGGGTTTGGACAAGCGCAGAAGAATAGCTTGATGGGGCCCGAAGGCAAAAGCAAAATAAATGGGCGGAACGCCTCTTTAAGGGCGTCTCTTCTGAGACTCTGATATCGGCTTAGAGGGCCGTTCTGGAAGGGTGTTTTAGTCTAAGTGTCATCATGTCTATCATTTGTGGCGCCCCCGAGATCGTGAGTTAATAAGCCCACGACAGGGTGACATCAGATATTAGGGACTTGGTCTAATAGTTAGCCTATGTTTCTACAGATCATAACGTACTGGATTCGAGTCTTGGGCGGACTAATCATTAAAAAAATATTTACTGTGTTTAAGTAAGGAAAACCTATTAACAATTACTTTACTCATGTACTTAAATGACACTATACTTAATGTAGTTAACCGGATTGCTCTCAGATGTTTCTCATGTTCGAGGCCTTGCTCGCTTTTAATTCTTACGCAAACCGGGGCTTCTGAAGGTGATTTGGACTTATAAAATTTGTTCCTACATTGTTTTAGCATCAACCATAACTACTTACGTATTAAATTATCGTTGCTAGCTTACTTTAAAGGCCTACTATAGGGTCAAGAGGCTAATTCGCTAACTTTGACGTATATTAGTTGACATATTGTAAGAAATTGAGATTCTATGTAAGCAATGTTATCCGGTGGTTACTGACAAACCGTCGCTCGTGGATATCATACAGTAGATAGATGACTTTTTTTAATTTATTTGATGTTTATTTTAATAGCTTGTTTATAAAAACCAAATTAATGAATAGGCCCAGCTGGTCTCTCCTTGTTTTTATATGAGAGATTATTTGAAGGTTAGACCCTCCAGGTTGTTAATTTCAGGTTAGCGAGCTTATTATAATGTCCGACTCTTTATCGGTCACTATTAGATGTTTATCGTAATGAATAAACTGCTGTGCTCTGTAGCATTAACAACTCCTAACTGTGGGATGCTACCGAATTTTTTAACCGACTTCAAAAAGGAGGAGGTTCTCAATTCGGTCGGTATTTTTTTTTATGTATGTTTTAATTATAAAATGGGTTTGCGCTTGGACACCATCTCACCTTACGTTAAGTTTCCATGTTGCCTTAGAAGGAACGCGTTTGCCGAGAAAAAGTGTAATGCAGATGTGCACTCTAATTCTCGGAAGAAAGAAAAACTAAATAATAAACTCATAATTAGACCCAAGGCCAGGGACCGACTTTTATAGGTTAGAAGATATGGAGCTTAGATCCGCCACGCTGTTACAATGCGGATTGGTGTGCTTAGTGATAACGATCACTTCTTTAACGACCACTATCAAATACTACTTAAGTATCACAATATAAGCGGAAATCACAATAAACGGAATTATAAATATTAAACTTGAAGAGTTAGAACAGCTTTATAAGGCCTTTTGTATACGAGTTTATTAAGAGTGAACCCCCAGCCGTGGGTGAGAACTATGCACGCTGATTGATGGCTTCCGTCCATTGTGGCCTCAAAACGTTCGTGAATTGGTCCACTCGATATAAGTACCCATTAGTCATTTCTTTACTTAGACACTCTTCAAAAAGTCACTCTATCTTTTAAAAAAAAGTTGTCGAATCACATTAAAACCAACTGGTTTTTGTCTTGACTTCCAAAGTACAATATATTCGTTTAATTTGTGTTTTTATTTATGTACATATTAATTGTATGTGTATTAGTAAGAAATTATTCGTATGTATTAATATTTTTATGTAGTTAAAGGTATACCACCAGCAGTTCTTATTGCCATATTTCCTAAAGTTAAGCTTGCCTGAAAGAGATCGCTATGAAGCGATAAAGTCGCCTTTTGTATCGCACTTTTTATTTAATAATTGACTATTTTATTGTTTGTTTCTTTTTTATGTGGTGTACAAATAAATCCTCCTCCGTGAGTCGTAAACCTCATGTCAGATTAACCCCTACAATACCACAAACATTACCTCTTTATAATATTAGTATAGATACGAGCAGTATACGAGTAGATTACCCAAAGTCGCATCGAACGGATTTTATCTACCGTAAAATTAAGAGTGTGCAATATGTAATTTGGTGGTTACAAATGGTTCTGGATCTTAGATTCTGGAAAAGTTAGGAGCCTGATATTTGGGTAAATGATATTTCGAAGTGTTAGCTTCGTTATGACTATACAAAATACACAATTTGTAAAACTTTTCTCGATAGTTTATTTTCTTGAAAAATACGTTTTGCTCACATTTTGCTTTGGAAAAGCAAACTTATTTTCTTAAATTTTTTTTTTGTATAGAAAATTAGGTATTTATCATTTTGTTTTTCGTTATGTTGTTTAATTTACTTGCAATTAGGTAAAAATGGTTTTGGCGCTCACGTCATAAAATTTGCGTCGCGCGTCAATTGCTCCGTGCTTTTCACTCACGTGAAAGTCATAATTCGGCGTCTCGTTTGCGCTTCGAATTTTATCCATATCGTACCGACGCGCTGCGCGCTCTTAAAAATCCGTTTGATTCGATGGGTCCGATATGTACGATGCGGATCTGTGGACGTCTACCATTACGAATTATATTATATTATATATAAATATTCAGCTATTTGTGAGCAGTGGCGTGCACAGGGTTATAACTAGAGTATGCACTATTGGTAATGAAAAAATGCTATCGCATTACAGGTTTGTAATGAGTTTTTAGGGTAGGCAGGGCATTTTTGCATTTATGGTGTGCACGCCACTGTTTGTGAGTGGCATGTCTCTGTTTACCCATATTTCCACGGAACGTTAACTATGCGGGTAAAATCGCGGGTATCCCGTTATTATAAACTAAATTATTGTAAACAAATATCGATTTTACAAGGAAAATGGGTAAACTAATCCATCATTATCTATGCTGTTTAATTAATATTAGAGGTGGGAACGTGATAATAACAAGAGAATATCGTATTGTAATTGCGTTCAACGCGGATCTGATATTAATCCAAATAGGTATCCTATGACGGTGAACGTAATCAAATCAAGGCTTCATGTATTTTTTTTATCCGGTAATGGGAGTATTAATAAATGAATTTATTAAATTATCGTGACGCACTTGCTGCTTACATTAATAAGAATTACAATTACATCATACATATTAAAATTTGTATAATTTCAATTTACGCATTTGTATTAATTAAATAATTTTAAAAAACCTTATTCTTCCAGTGGTTGACGTATGTAACTTTGGATCACAATCATTAATCTAATATATAAAATTCTCGTGTCGCGGTGTTCGAACTTGAACTCCTCCGAAACGGCTCGACCGATTTTGATGAAATTTTTTGTGCATATTCAGTAGGTCTGAGAATCGGCCAACATCTATTTTTCAAACCCCTAAATCCTAGGATAGGGTAGTGGTAGGGTAGGGGTATGGTATAGGGATAGGGTAGGGGCAGGGTAGCGGTAGGGTAGGGGTAGGGTAGGGTAGTGGTAGGGTAGGTTTATGGTATAGGGATAGGGTAGGGGTAGGGTAGTGGTAGGGTAGTTGTAGGGTAGGGTAGGGTAGGGGTAGAGTAGAGGTAGGGTAGGGGTAGGGGTAGGAGTATGGTAGTGTAAGGTAGGAATAGGGAAGAAGTGCAAATAAATAAATTAATAAGTCAAAGCGAAGCTTGAGCGAGTCCGCTAGTATCTTATAATAGTGATCATATAAGAGTTTAACATTATGACCCTAAGCCGCCAACCCGCATTGGAGTAGGGTGCAGTGGCGAAGGGTGGAATTTTGACGAAGGTAACTCAATGGAAAGGAAATTCAAACGCTTGATACAAACTCCGGTTTCTCATACATCCATACCTAAATATTCATTACGTTATTAAAATGAAATTTTTAAAAGGTAACCCGGCAGGAATCAGCCTGTATGGATGTATGTTCGCCGCTGGTAGGGTGATGAGTCGAAGCTCTATATCCCTTCTCCTACAGGGGGACCTTGTGTGGGCCGTGGGCCTTTTAAATAGCTGATAAATAATTAATGATGATGGTTTTACCATTATTAAGGCTTAAAAAGGACTAGAGGACGCCGGCGACTTCGTCCGCCCTTAGACCTCCTTAATTCGGCCCTCTCGCAAACTCCTTTCTTGGTGGACGTCTACTACTTTCACAATTCTATGTATATTAAGATCAGAACGATATCTTTCATTTATTACTACAGCTACTTGTACATGAACATGTACATGTGTTTTTGGCTGGTGGGTGGCTTCGGCTGTGGCTAGTTAACACCCTACCGTCAAAGACGTACCGCCAAGCGATTTAGCGTTCCTGTACGATGCCGCGTAGAAACCGAAAGGGGTCCGGATTGTCTACCTTCTCCTAACAAGTTAGCGCGCTATCATCTTAGATTACATCATCACTTACCATCAGGTGAGATTGTGGTCAAGGCCTAACTTGTAGGGAATGAAAAAAAAAATGTATTCTGTGCTACAGCCTTATGAGCATGAAAACAGATTCTTTCAATTTTAAATGGGTCAATAATAAGTGGCCGTTCCGAGTAATTGGCTAGATTGTACATCGCGCCTTGCTGCATTCCATGGATGCCATCGCTGATTGACACTGACTGGGTCATCATAGTTAATTAAGCATTCCCGTAATCTTAAAGACTTGCGAGTTATCTATACTAATATTATAAAGTTGAAGAGTTTGCGCGCTAATCTCAGGAATTACTGGTACGATTTGAAAAATTCTTTCAGTGTTAAATAGCCCAATTTTTAAGGAAGGCTATAGGCTATATATTATCCCCGTATCCCAACAGGAACGGGAACCACGCGGGTTAAACCGCGCGGCGTCAGCTAGTGTATTATATATGTATACAAGGTACCCTTAGGTATTCCAAAGATTTCCTACGTGACTTTAGCTACTAAAGAGCAGTATAATTATTAAGTAGGTAGTTACGCTATGTAGATATACGAATGTACTTGATAACACACACACTATACAAATACTATGATAACTATAGGTATAATATGTCTGGTTTGCTAACGCTCTTTCAGCAGACTAATTCAATAACTTTGACATAAATGTTAGTTTAAATTGAGATTCCATGTAACAAATGTCATCCTGTGCCTAATGGCAACCCTTCGTGGATATCATACAGTAGGTTGATGACATTTGTCAGTTGATTTGATGTTTATTTTAATAGGTTGTTAATAAAGACCAAATTAGCAAATAGGCTAGCTGGTTCACGCACAAAACAGTTAACAGTTTAGAGATGCTCAAGCGGTAGTTACTTATCTAAACGTAAGGTCATGTACATGTATGCATTTCTGGCAATGTTCTAATAGCTAAACATATAAAATCACAATGAAAAAGGCCTTGGTCGGTCCAACGCGCATTGGCTTAATGGAGGTCGCTCACATTCTATTTTAAAAGTCAATTGTTTTTGATTGATCGGCAACACGGCAATTGTTCATAAAACTTAGCTACTCCAAAATGATTGTATCATATTGACATAATTTTAATTACGTATTCTAAATAATAATATAAATAAGAGCCTTGATAGCCCATTATTTCCATCATAATAGAAAAACGCCGACATATTTTTTATAGTCTATCAATCCTTATCGTTGATAGTATTACGATCACGTTAGCTTTCTAACAACAAAATCGCATCGTAATCGGCCCATTCGTTATCTAACAAGTTCACAAGCTACGATGTTGCAAACAGACATGTCAAACTGAACACCTCTAGATTTTGCGTTGGGGGTTAAATAAAAAATAAACCTGAAAATTAAATGACCACGATTTTAGACGGAGTATGAATTAATAAACAAGATAACAAATACAAAAAATAAGACTACGTAAATAGTGACTAATTAAGTAAGTAAATCAAAACAGTTTCTTTACATTTACTACATTTCAAGAGCAAGCCAACTGTAACACTGCACTTTATATGCAGTTCTGTTGCAGTTGACTTAGCATCGCAAATACGCAGAGCCTGCATTCCATAGACCAACAAATGAATACATACTACAAAAAAAATCGCTTTAAAAATTACCTAAGGTATATTAAAAACGTGTGAATGTTATACGTAAATAGACAGGCTTAGCGAACGTAAAGCCGGATCCACATTATCATTTTGCCCGATACCGAATCGATCACCATTGGCGAAAGACGTCCGCGATAGTCGAATCACAGTATACTTGTCGAATTGTTGCTTTGAAGACAGATTAAAGATCGTTGCATACGAAGCGAGTTTAAGATGTAGACCTCCCGTTTGTGTCCGTGACGATATT
This sequence comes from Bicyclus anynana, assembly GCF_947172395.1. NCBI lineage: Eukaryota > Metazoa > Arthropoda > Insecta > Lepidoptera > Nymphalidae > Bicyclus > Bicyclus anynana. Next base: position 6,376,818 of record NC_069094.1, read on the forward strand.
TTAATAAATAAATGTTTGGACATATTTCCAAAAGTCTTCGTATGATCCCGTACGAGATATAACACGTTATGTATGCTGTGAGCTTTAATATTTACTTTTTGACTGGCGAGCGACGGGACGTGGTATTGTTTAAACACGGCGCCGTCTCGTTTGTGACTATATTTTGGTAAACAAATGTTTGTACATATTTCCTAAACTTGACGTACTATCCCGGACGAGATATACTTAACACGCTGCGTATGCAGCGAGCTTAACATATTCTTTTTAACTGGGACTTGACCTTTCAACTCACGGGTCTTTCTTTGAAGTTTGTCGCCGATAACGTCAACGGTTTGTCTAGCGCTTCCGCTGTCGATCACTGTATCCGTATCGCCAACGCGTATCGTAAACTGTTAATAGGGATGGGTAATAATAATACGCAGTCATTATACACAGTTGATACTCGGCTCTGATACCACGATACACGATATGGCCTGTTCCATGTAGAGTCTGGTATTTTCAGATAAATAATTTTAATCAAAAGAGACAGATTTCAATGGGCGCTTTATTGGGGATTCCTGAAGAGCGTCAACAATAAGAGGCTTTAACTGTAAGATGAATGGTTATCTCATCAGGCGACTGATGTAAATGTGGACCCGGCTTTACAAGTTAAGAACGGCAGGAAATCGGGTGCCGCTATCCGCCGTTGGTCCGCGCATGGGCAACTTTTACTTTCGGTCCCGTCCATTCACCTGATCTTAAAAGAATGTACTACGTTTATAATAATTTGATTGAGCCCTAATTTAATGTAGGTCTTTATGGTCACAACATAAACAAATAGTAGGCACAATTTTAACTTAAATTAGGCGACAGTTATAAGCCCTAATCATGCTGTTGATAGCCTCTGTAAACAATAACAAACTCCTTTTGTAATTAATAACCATTAAGTAACTGTTGTTAAATCTTTGAAGGAAGTCTAATTAGGTAATAACACAACAAATAAACAGTATGAAATTATCAGGATCAATGATAAATAACAAAAGAAATTTCAAATTTATGAAGTGTTAGTAAGTAAGTAGAGAAAAATTTATTTACGGTTAGATAATAATTTAATATTATTTGGATTTGGAGCCTTGTCAAAATAATAATTTTGACAAGGTGGGGGCTACAAATCTATATGAACAGAAGCGACAATACATTCAGGAGACAAATGAAATGTATTGAAAATGTAATAGCATAGCAATATTCCAATACTCCACAAGATATCAGCGAGTAGCTTGTTTATGGGCCCTCTGAACTTGGTACACCACATTAGCGATGAGCTAGTTAAAATTCTCAATACTTTGGTAATGAATTAATCGTGATAGCGTAACTGACAGGTAGTATACTTCAATATTTAGATAATTTACAGTATGCATAGGATGGGAGGATGACCTGCTCATAATGACAAATTGTAGAGGAGGCCTGTCAGATAGTGTTAAGTTTTAAGAAAAAATAAAGTGATAAAATTCAAAATGTAATTTTGTCACGAATGGCCGCCTTAGGCCAGGACCTACTGGGCCTTATGTGGACAGAATGGCCGCTGACGTGGGACATGATATTTTCTACTTTAACACAACCAAGAGTGTTATTTTTTATTAAAATCTTGAACAATGGTTTTTGGAATTTCTGAAGGTAATTGCAGCTACAATATGTCTTCATTCCTTTATCAGTTTCCTGTTTACCTTGCCCTATGCAGCTGTGATTTGAACATAACCCTTGTTGATGATGAACTTCTGCACCTTCATTTGAATAATGTAACATCACAACAGTAACAGTACTGTCCAAAACCTTTTTTGCTCTTTTACTCTGTTGATATCATTGACATATCTAGGATTATTTCTTAGGTTGGGCCAGGCCCCTGAAATGCCGCTAAGCAGAGTTGACACTCAATATAGAAATTTTGTTTACAATGTTTATATTATAATAATAATAAAGAAAATAATTTTTGATCTTTCTTTGTATATTTTCTATTTTGGCATCCATCATAGAATTTTAAATGGATAGCTCAGAATTCTAAAAACCATTGAACATCAACATGGACAACGGACCATTCTAGGGTGGGCATGGCCTACCCAGGCCCCCCGCTATATGTATATGAATTGCAGCAATATACTATCCCTACCAGTCTATGTTGTACATAGTATGAATGAATCTTGATACTTTATGTATGAATACACATAAGTAACTTCTTACTGAGAGGTCTGATTTTAGTTATTCTATTTTTTATTGGAAATATACCTTTTATTTTGAAGTTGGTACCATATAAAATTAGTAAAAAAAATCCTACCCTAGAGGTAGGAGGCATGATTGATTGTTTACCCATTAATTGTAAAGTAAAACCACACATAACTTTTGATTAAAGTAGTCTGGTTTTGATAATTCTTTTTTTTTAGATAAATAGTTAAAATGGATGGCCCCATAAAAATATGAATAAAAATATTGTATCCTAAAATAGGGCTGGTGGTATATTCATCATTCAGAGATTGTAATGCTGATTGCTGAGTAGTGACGAACACAAAAGTATTTACGAAAAGTTGACTTTGTTGAAATGATTTAAAAATAACAATAAAAATACAACCACCTTCAAAAACATAAACATATCCACAAAACTAAAAAGCGAAAAATAACATTATTAATATTTTCGTCCTACTCTCCCTTGGCACAGTAAGCTGTACAAGTGTAATATGTTTAATTTGTTTAGAAGAAAGGAAAAATATTCAGTCTTGATTTCAATATAGCATCCTCTGGGATTTTAAATAGATCAGAATTACAAAAGATCTACAATTATTCACATGCTTTTAATTGTAGATCTCCCTAATAATATCATCATCTTATCTCAATCAAGACTACTGATGTATACCCACCCTGGCATTATGAATATTAGAACTTAGTACCAGAAACAATGTATTCTAGTGAAAGACTGACACTCCTCTGTGCAGAGCCTCCATGGAGGAAAATGAACCGACACAGCTTCATGTTATGCTTAGACGCAGCAGCAGCATAACGGAGCAACAAGTAACCTACATTGGTTCGTCAGCCACATTCATCGAGGCTATTAGGACATGGGTGGCCTGCTGAGCTGGAGCGAGGATGGTATAAATCCTGCAGGCAACTAAACCAAATGATCCAAAGAAGTAAGTATTCTTTGAATCACCATATTTTACAATGGGTTATAAGAGAGTAATATTTCGAATTAAAATTAAATATAAACAAGTGTCTTATACAATGTTTCATCCATAACAAGATTTAAGAAAAAAATGAAGATAGATATCACTTTTTAATCCAAAACAAGTTTGGCCAATTATTATGGAACCAAAAACAGCTTTTGTTACCATCACTGACCACACTCAATATCTAAATTTAGATTTGAATTATAGTCAGATTGAGTAGGTATTTTAAACTATGTAAACAAACAAAAACAGCTGACTCAGAAGTGCTCAACATTTTATCATTATTTACGAATATTATCATGAAATAAAACTTCCTGTGGTAAACAAATATTTTTTTAATTCTATATTCCTATATAATATATCCTGTTATTTATCAAACAGATAATGCTTCACTTATATTAAGGGTTCCGTAGGCAATAAAGAACTCTTATAGTTTTGTTTCTTTATTATGTAGAAGCAAGCATAAGGTTTCCTCGACATATTTAAACACATTAATCAAAACGGTTTTCTCGGAGGACGATAAGGGTGATTGATTCGTACGTTTCTTTTTTGGTGACGGAAACAATAGCAACGCGGAATAACTGCTCCGGCTAGTACCAGGCTCCGGTTCACTAATTTTCGTACTAAACTAAATAAAATTAATTAATTAAACTGATAAAAAACCCGACTGCATAAATGATAAAAAAAACTGAAAAGAAAAAAAAAGCTCAGTCCAGAAGTGTAGAAAACAATTAGAAAACAGTCGGGACCTATTACATTAAATAGAATTTCGTCTACATTTTTTATTAGGTCCCGACTTTAGTTTGATCAATTTTTATATCATTTATGCCGGGTTTTTATATTTGTTTAATTAATTAATTTATTTCACACTTTTTAGTTACGATAGATGGTGAATTTCGGATTTATTGGTTACGTTTGTTACAAAGTACGATAATGTATACCTAAGTCCAACCGAAATTAAGTAAATATTCAAAAAATCTACGCAACCCTCGGTGGCCGAATCCGACTCGCACTTGTCCGATTTTTATAATCAATATATTTCTTTTAGTCTATTTTAGGTGTTTTATAACTACACTTCATAAACCTCGCACCTTATAGTCGTCCGCCTCGCGTATTATGTATAGACTTAATTAATATTAGAATTAATAAATAACGTTTTCCTAATTGTAGTTTTTTTAACATGGCCATGATATACTATTTTGAAATTCTCACAAAAATCCCTTGAATTTGATTCGCAAGTTGCAATATTCACAAAAAAAAAACTTCACCCCGATTCTATAGCGTCTCACAGTCGTCTTGTTGGTTTTTTTTTTTCTAATTTCACCTATCTAAGAACACTTGGGTTATTAAAACAAATCTAACGTTATCTGAATTACGTAAATCCGTTCAACGGTTTGGAAGATATGAGGTAATAAAGAATATTACATACATACAAGATACGCGCGAAAAACATAACCCTTCTTGCAGTCGGGTAAAAACAGTAAACAAACAACAAATAAACTATAATTAACAATAACAACGAAACGAGAACAAAACGAAATAACAAAAATTAAAAGGGAAGAAAATACGCACGACAGACTGGATTTAGTTAACGAATCATTAACGAATACTGATATATAAGTAGGAGTATTAGTCATAGACAGCAAATAAAGTAGTGTTCTGTGCTGTGAAGTGTGAACTGTCAAATGTCAAATCTTCTTTCACTTATTAATACAAAATCAAAAAAATTATCATAGTATATGGTAATTCTGCAATAAATGAAAGGTTAAATTCACATTAAAATAAAAGAAATCATCGTTTTAATTACAACTTCTTTCTTCTTTTGATATGAAAATACGACATTTATAAAATAATTAAAGTTATAATTTAATTTTATAAATGCACATTTAATACCCATAAAACTCAATATCTTTATTTTTCATAATGGTTTGTGACTCATGTCTGCTTGGGTTCTTTTTATGTCGTTTGTATTGTTTTTGTGCAAACTCTATATATTTAACATAGAGGAATTAGAAATGGATCGCACCCAAATGCAGCAACAAAATTGTCTGTCGTTTTTTGAAGGGTACGAGGTAATAAACTCAGTCATCGATAATATTTAACAAAAATAAATAATAAAATATTTAACAAGAATAATATAATATGTACACAGAATATTAAATTAATGGATCGATGTTTTGCTGTTTGTTCGTTCGTTAGAAGAATAGTATCTATTTTTCTTTTAGATATGCTTGTTTTTATTACAAATTTATTATTTATTATAATTATGTTTTTGATGACCTCCGTGGCGCAGTGGTATGCGCGGTGGATTTACAAGAAGGAGGTCCTGGGTTGGATTCCTGACTGGGCTGATTGAGGTTTTCTTAATTGGACCAGGTCTGGCTGGTGGAAGGCTTCGGCCGTGGCTAGTTACCACCCTACCGGCAAAGACGTACCGCCGAGCGATTTAGCGTTCCAGTATGATGCCGTAACCGAAAGGGGTGTGGATTTTCATCCTCCTCCTTACAAGTTAGCCCGCTTCCATCTAAGACTACATCATCACTTACCATCAGGTGAGATTGTAGTCAAGGGCTAACTTGTAAACAATAAAAAAAAAATCTTAGATTGCATCATCGCTTACCATCAGGTGAAACTGAAATCGAACGTCACATCATCTTTTAGTGAATTAGAAGTTATTGACCATTTTTCATGCCATTGAACTACTTACTACACAAACCGGAATGATTAGGGAGTTTTTTCAGTCGACGAAAACGATTACAACAATGAAACATCGATACGATATAAGTATACACGCGTTAGATCGTTGATTGATTGACAGAGAGGTAACGTCTTGCGAGGCAGGTCCTTCTATAATTAGTCCAAGATAATTAATTAATTGTATGTGAATCCGGGCTCAAAAGGGCTAGAACCCAGAGCCGTAAAGCTTATTATTAAAAATAAAATGTATGTGAATCGAAACGAAAAGTGTCGCCTAAAAGAACCTTTTTGAGCAGTGATATTGTTGTGTAAAAAGCCTAAAGTTGTGGACTATAGTAACAAACAATATTACCAACTCTTCATTACAAGTAATACTTTTCCATATTCCATATGCCTATTATCTAAGTAGCACACACACTGGCATATTATTTTCGTCTAAAAGTTCAATTTCATAGCTATTTTTGTGAAGTTACAGTTAATTAGGCTGATATGAATTATCATAAAATTAGTCATCAAGTAAGAAAGCTTTCCACAACTCACCTAAAATCCAAGCTGAGGTTTCGTTGATGGGTTGGGGGTTTGCTTTTAATATCACTGCGGCTTCCGTGTATAGGAACATTTTCCAACATACTCACGCACTATTTTACTCACAACACAATACCCATAACAAAACTCCGTAAAATTCAAAGTGTAAATAGCAACATGGCGTCGGGAGGGCACGTAAATGCTTACTGCAATTAAATTAAAGTACACACAAAATGCAAGTGTAAGTTTAACACCAACGCGCAGATTTATCGTTTCACGATCATTTAAAGTATGTATTTTATTAATCTCACGTACAATACGTAAAAACTACCGAGAACAGAATATTGGAAAGTTTGTAACCAGTACTGAGCTATTATTATTAAAATAATACGACTCAGGAAATTATATATTAAATGGTATACAACAAAAGCGATTTAAAAATTAATTTGAGAAAACGTTCATTACTCATAATTTGCAGTTCAGTTTAATAATTTGGAAGAATTACAAAATCACACACAAATAAAATGAATTATAATATTTGGATTGAGATTGAATGAATGAATGGGATTGGATCACAGACCTCTAATCGTGATTTTTTTTCACTGACTTGAGTCAATACAAAATATTTTTTCTGTGGTCAAGCATAGACAAGTCCTAAAATACTGGTATCCAGGGCTGTAAAAAAAAAATAATCTTAGACTGAGAAGCGTAGAGTATGTTTTTTCTCTACAGAGACAAAAATGACGTTTCATGTGTTGCCTAATTTTTATATGCAGTAAATAGGGACGTCACAAAATCGATATTAAGGAATTAAATGATAGCTTAGTATTGATTTGTCAATTAAGGACCAAAAAATTTATTATTATTGATGAAAATATTTAACTAATTCACGATTTTATCAATGTATTCAATAAATTGTATTTTTAATTCCATTACGATGAAAAGTATTTCTTGCAAACTATTAATTATTGGATAGCATAAAGTAATTTATAAGCTGTAAAAAACGTATAAGAATTATTATCGGTATGTTCATCATCATCGTCATATCAGCCGATGGACGTCCACTGCAGGACATAGGCCTTTTGTAGGGACTTTCAAACATCACGATCCTTAGCCGCCTGCATATAATAGCTAATACCTGCGACTCGCTTGATGTCGTCAGTCCACCTAGTGGGGGGTCGACCAACACTGCATTTTCTAGAGCAGGGTCGTCTATCCAGCACCTTGGGACCGTAACAACCATCGGCTCTTCGAACTATGTCTCCCTTCGCCACTTCAGCTTTGCGACACGTTGAGCTATGTCGGTGACTTTATTAATATCATAATTACACATTTTGTACATTTATTTTATTTCTCATGTATCATTGTATTGTTTTTATCGATTTTAATCGAATCAGAATCGTTGGGACAACCTTATTCTTTTTAAGCTGGTCACATTATTTTTATGTTTGACGTATCTAAATGTCATTTCAGTCTCTGCTTTAAAAAAAATAGACTTTAGATACATAGCTGAGAAGTAAATAGAAAGACTAATCTTTTAAGAAAAAAGTAAGATAATAGATAAGTAAATAATAATTGTTAAAAACACAAGCAATTAAAATAGCACAGTGTATGAAGTTTTTAAGTAGGTTTATTTAAGCAATAAATATTTTTATGTTATCTTAAGTACCTATAATCATCTTTATTAGCCTATGTTAACAGCCCAGGCCATAGGACCTCATTGAAAGGAGAGGATATAATAAAATTATGCCTAAAGATCTTTTTAAACATTTATACTTTTGCACCCTCTTGAGATGGCCTTGAAGGTTGACGTTTATGTAAATTAGGTTTCCTTAATCTGTGATAGTTAGGCATAACTTTGCTGAGAAAATCAAGTTGTAAAAGTTGTGATGGCTGCTTCTCCAATGCTTCTCTGTTGTGGTGTTCAGAACCCCAGATAACTGTGTTGTCTGGTAATGATTGTGGTACTGTCAACTGACATGCTGCACCTGAAAAGTATGGTTTTTCAAAATTAATTACTTTATTCATTTATAAATTAGGTGAATAAAAAATATTAATTATAAGTTGTATGTTATGCATTAAAAATATTATTTACTATGCCTTCCATTGAAGTATTAAAACTGGTTTAGTGTTCAAGCATAACAAACAAACAAACTCACTTTCACATTTCTAATATATTATGTATGAAAACAATACAAATTAAATTATTAATTACAGTAACAGTTGACGAGATGTAAGAGAACCACTTTCAGGGCACTTCTACTAGTATCATGTTGTAGGATATATCAGTCTTACTCAATCTGAGACTTGGGTGTTAAACCCTAGCACCTACAATCTCACTGGCAACAATGCCCTGCAGAACTAATTACAGTAATTATTAAAAAGTGAACCGAAGTGTGAAAGTTTGAAGCTTTGGTTGACCAGAGAATTTTCTCAATTCTCTGTGTGTGTGAAGTCTGCCAATCCGCATTGGACCAGTATGAATAATCATAATGATGATAATGATGATGATGATGATGATGAACCAAGTTGTTACTTGGCAACAGCTAAGTTTAGTTTAAGAATATAGTTCAAACATTACCAATTACACAGCCACTGCCAATTTTCACATCAACACCAACATATGATTTGCATTCAAAAACATTGCTTTCACCAATATGCCCAAATGGTGACTCCAACTTGCAGCCAACTTCAAAGACATTGTGAGCCCCAATGAAGAGAGGTTTAGGAGGGTTCTCTTGTTTATCGCTTTTCCTAAAAAATAACATAATGCATAATAATTAAACTCTCATTATTAATCAGGATTTACATTAGCTTAAGTTTCAAGCTTACATAATATTATCAAGTTCCATGGCTAATCCATGAATTAAAACATTTACATATTTTTAAAGAAATTTGGTTTGTAAATAGTAGATATTGGCTTAACTGACCACATAAAATGGTGTTTTGAATAACTTGTTTGCCCTAATTGTATACAAACTGCATGAAAATCAGTTCATTAGATGAAGGAGTTGGTATTTACTATAGGAGTTGTAAGTACATTGAACAATTTTTCTACTGTATTAAATATTGATTTTATTTATTATTATTCCTTGTATCATTCTTCATTATTCACTATAATAAATGAAACCTCCGACAAACCCTGAGTTTGTGAAGATTACATTAACATAAATGAGTCATAACTTAAATAATCATAATTATGTATGTATGAGTATGAGTAAGTAAGATGTTTATTACTTGTGTATTATTGTGGAATATTCTTCAATAATACAATACTCTGCAATAATAATGGGTCCTCCTTCTGCAATGATGGTGACTCTTGGATGAACTACTGTGCCACCGCCAATAGTAATGTCACCCTCTAGTGTACAATCTTCACATACCGTAGCCCCAGGTAAGATTTTAATACTGGAATGAATTTTTTTTTTTTAAGAAGTACATGTTTCATCGCCTTATTCTTAACTTGGATTAGTATCTTATTAAAAAGATTTATTATAGTTGCCTTTGAAAACTTACTTTTGTGCCATAGTAAATGCAGTATTTAATGAATACAATGGTACTAAAGAGTCGCCACGTTAATTGACGTGATTTAAAAAGTGAAATACTCTATTATATATAATAGTCAAGAGTCAATGCCTAATAAAATGTTTTACAAGTGTAATTTAATTAAATATTTTACAGGATTTTGTTTTTCAAGTAAATTCAATTTTGAATTTTGATTTTGACAATGACACTTGACAGTTGACACTTTAAGTGAAAAGCTCACTCCAGGGTGTAATCAGTCTGTACATTACGACCTCAGTACAAATTGCATATGCCTCCTTAATTACCTATTTGCTCAATAGATGGCGCTTTAAGGCACTTTGACCAGCAGAATTCTGAGGTAATCTTAAGCCAGGTATTAAAATATTGACCGTAACTGGAAACTTTATATTGAGAGTAGCATTTCCGTTTCCGTCGATTTCTTACCAGTTTTCGTACTTTTATTGACGTCACGTCTGGCTATGTGGCGCCACCTGGCGGTGTCGGGCTCGGGAAGTTTCGTAAATCGCTGAGCGCGACTTTAGATCATTGGCGTTTTGTTTACCGTCGAAGCAACATCTTGCAATCAGTTGGTACCCGACATTGCAAGATAAAGTGTAATAAGTGAAGTGAATTCGCTGTGAGTACTTTATATTTTATTACGTTGTAATTATTACGTTGTAACATACAACGTTAATGTAATTAACGTTAAATTATGTAAATATTTCAAATTTAATTTGAAAATAGTACGTGATCATTATTTTAACGGTTTTTCCGTTCGGATCACTACTTCATGTGTTTGAAAGTCTTGCTTTTTTGCAAATGTTTTCGTACTTGCATGTAATAATATTTTCTTTGTAGTTATTTTTCAACAGTTAAAATAGTATTAAAAGTGGCGGGGCCCAGCGGGCTTCCTAAAAATGTGAACTCAGAAACCAAAGTGAACGTTCTAGCAATAGACTGTTGTCTAACATATATACTGCAAAACGAACGTGTGGCCAATGGCTTTCGTTTCAGAGGAGTACATAAATTACGAATGCTCGAAGACAAGTTAGACAAAGAGTTTTTGGAAGTTACTCAAACATATTGTTACTCCAATTCAAACCGGCATTGAAAAAAGGTTCACAAATCCCGCCAGAATTTAGCACAGGAATTTTGATTGGATGTAAATTACTGGCCTTATAAATCGCCACCCCACGCAGGGGCAAGGCGTAGACACTGTTAACGTCGCTGGACACATTTGCAGTCAAATATAGGTCTAATAGATTACCGCCCCTCGCGGGGGCAAGGTATACACAGTTTTTTAACGTTCCTGGACGTATTTGCAAAACCAACTTACTGAGTAAGGTATAGAAAGTTTAAATATTCCTAGACGTATTTGCACAGTCAAATACCGGACTAATAGATTATATAAATTATTCAAATACCGGTGTCCTTGATCGCCACCGTCGCGGGCGTATGCATGAAGAGTAATGTTCCATCGCGTGGAACATACAACACGGAATATACATATCTGTAATGCGCACACGTTCATGCACAGCCTTGCTTGCATGATCAATACAATCCACCCTCCCGGGGTGTTTATCAACGAATATCTTATCTATCTATATAAATTATTCAAATACCCTTGTCGATGTTGTGTGTGTGTGATCGCCACCCCTCGCGTGGGTAATGCATGAAAAATGTTAAGATTCTATCGCTTGGAACGCTTGCGCAGCCTTGCTTGTAAGATCATTATAATCCACTCTCGCAGGGTGTTTTTCAGCAATGTACAAGAAACTAATGTCCTAAAGCCCTTGCAGGCTGACTCACTATCTTTTACGTTTACTAGTTGACATATACAAAATTGAGTTTCTATGTAAAAATGTCATTTATTGCTTACTCGTGAATATCCCACAGTAGGTAAATGACATTTTTCCAATTGATATAGGTTGATAATAAAGACCAAAATAGTGAATAGGCCAACTAGATTTGTAACCAATGGGTGAATTAATTACTTTGTAACAATGGCGTAAAAATCTGATGAATGAAAGCGTCAGATTAAAACATCATGTACATTTTGGTATAGAGGTTAAAGGCAGGAAACTTATTTTTCCGAATACATCAAAGTTTTCTAAAGGTATTACTGGATGTATACAGTTTATTATTTTCAAAATTTATAACCATACTCCAGGTTTCATAAAACTTAGAAACAAACGAAAAGGTAAAACATATTATGATACCCTCAGTCACCTAGCAAATGTAGACAAACGCATAAGCGGTAACATATAAATTTCTATTAAAACAAAGGATTCTAAATGAATCCTTTTTCAGGGGTTCGAGGCCCATCAAGGGTATTATGTATGCTTTAAAGTTTAATGCATCCAGAAAACAAAGTATTTTGAGATAGACTTCATTTCAAGCGGTCTTTTTAGCCACCTTTTTCACCACCTTTTTCAATGGGAGAAAATGGTGGCACCAGAAACGTACAGAGGTTAATCTGAGGTTATCTCCTACCGTTCTCTCGAATAACCACGTGTTTTTCTTAATCTATATGGAATATCGTTCCACACTCCTGTTTTGGAAGAAATATCAACAATTGTCTACTTGTTGAAATACAAAGGATCATAAAAGCACCATGCTCTGTTGCTAATACTGAAGCCGGACCAATATTTAACCTCATTTCCACTTGCTAAATACGCACAGCATCAAAAACTCAGTTTGAAGAATAGACACAAGCCTACTTGCATGTGTATGTAATAAAACCCCTAAGGTGCTTCCTACGTTTTGTATACAGGGAATTGTTGGACATTACTTCCTTGTCATTTGAACTATGCATGTCTCTTTCTCAAATACTTTCTCAATGCTATCGAATTCGCAGCATGTTTTGTAAGAGATATGTAGAATTAAGAATAGACAATTTTATCATTTACTAAGAAAATAATACGAAGCGTAGATGTAGACTATATCGAAAACTTGCCCGTTACCATTGAATGAATGAATGACCTTGTTTAATATAATCAGACTGCTAGCTACCTACTTCACTGACACCCTCAGCCAGTGTTTTTGTTAGTAGCAGATGCCTTTGACCACGCTTGGGCAGCGTTACTAAACATTCACCCTCTGAGGTATTCATGGTCACGAGAGGAATAGGTACTGCATTCCAATAAAATATGTCATACTACTCGTATATGTCCCTAGAATCAAACTCACCTCCTAAGCAACATTCAATTGGACAAAATGACTGCCGTTACATATTACGGAGGAAAAGAGAAATGAGTTTAAATATAGAATATAACAGTTAAAATTGCAAGATCTTTGTCTAGTAACCTTAATTAGACTATCACTAAGTTCACAACAGTACACAATAGTATACGCGGCAGGAAAAACAAGCATGCAAATCACTTGTTATACAGCATCGCCATCTTCCATACTTGGCGCTTTCATTACTGTAGCATAGAAAAAGTGATTGTGAAATAGGGTATGTCGGTGACTGATCTATTCTGATCTGACTCATTAAATAAGGTACACGTAGTCCATGATTACTTGTACGTATCCCGATATGTAACTTACGCTCAAGTTGTTTTATACGATGTGTACAGTGTGTATAGGGAATTTCCCACTTGCTTTATGGTATCGCCACCACTTACACTGATTCTCAGAGAATCATCAGAATCGGTTGACAGGAATATATTTAATAACCTTGATAAGAGTTATGTCATTTAGTTTAGTCTTATGTCATTTGGATCTCAGATTCCGAGTGCTAGCAGTACCGATAATTCTATAGAATGAAGACAAATTTATTATAATCACGACAACGGACTTAGCAGTTACAAAACTGTTAGAGGGAGTCTTCAAGAAATATGGAAAAACCTGAAATTATTTTTAATTTCCTGTCAAAACTTAAAAATCGGCTTGTGTAGTGTTTGTCTAAAAGTAAAAGTTTTAGTACATTATATGACCTAATGTCTAAGAACTGACTCAGTTTTAGTTTCTAGAATCTTCAAGTAACCTACTTAAGAGATCAATAACTTGTAAAGTATATCCTTAAATTCATACCAAATTGTTAAGAAAGCCTAAAAATTCCATGCCACCAGTTTGGAATGTCAGTAACTTCTTAATAAGTTATTTTTTCAATAGTTATATTTTTGTGGATACACTCTGAAAGGCGTGTATATGACCTAACATTACTTATTATAGGGATAACTTAGTATAAAATCTGATGATTTTATTCAATTTTGGCCGCAATTTGGCTCAAAAACCGATAGAAGTATTTACTCTGGCTGGAAATTATTTGTAAATAAAATAATCACTATCATAATTTTTCTTTAGGAAATAATAAGTCTATTTCATTATTAAATAAAATAACTATCCACTACGACTAAATGCAGCAAGAATTAATATTAATTTCTTTGTAATAATTTTTTTTTTTTTTAAAAAACCGCCTCGCATATGGTTATAGCAGAATGAGTAAAGACGTCACGTAAGAAATCTTCATAACAACTATATCGGTCAGCAGTGTTTCTAAATAATTTAGTGTGAATATCAATTATATGATGAAATCCCTAAAATTAAAAGTATTGAACTCCAATACAAAAAATGTATGGTATGTTTTTAGTTCATTGATTTATTTTTGAATGTGCTGAGAGTTGGAGTCGCGAGATGAACGAAAACACGTTAAGCACTGCTAACTGTTCTATTTATTAATATTTGTAAAATATAGTAAATGGCTGATGACATATAATGACACTTGAATGTCAAAGAGTTGACAGTTTGAATAAATAATATCCACAGACAATAGATACTTATTACTGGCTACCATTGTACCGTAGACATGTATTTTTGCTACATTCCAAAAAAATGGAATATTGTATTATGCACAGACACAGTAAGTCAAACTTCGTTACTAGCTTGTTCTCTAAATAAAGCCTAATCGAATTAGAGATAATATTGTTATAAAAAGTTTTATTTTAATAATCACATTGGCGAAATAATACCATAATGTGGCGTCACCAGGCGAAAACAAACAGGCTCTCAATATAAAGTTTCCAGTTACGGTCAATATTTTAATAGCAGCGTTTTACCTGAAATAAAACGCATATTAAAATACTTACCTCACTGGAAACTTTAAGTAATTCCTGCCTGGTGATATATTGAGCCAATGAGCTAAAGTCGCGCTCAGCGATTTACGAAACTTCCCGAGCCCGACACCGCCAGGTGGCGCCACATAGCCAGACGTGACGTCAATAAAAGTACGAAAACTGGTATGAAATCGACGGAAACGGAAATGCTACTCTCAATATAAAGTTTCCAGTGAGGTAAGTATTTTAATATGCGTTTTATTTCAGGTAAAACGCTGCTATTAAAAAAAAATTATAACCTTGTGCGGCTTGTGACATTTTGTTTAATTTTGTAGACGAAACGGTTTTGTTTCTTCTGCTTTCTTCATGGTGTTTTTTTGCGTTGATCTTTCCCGACGACCTGGCTTTTTTTTATGGATTTTGGTGACTGTTATAAATCGTTTTGACCTGTGCTTTACTTTGGATTCCGAGAACTCTGTTATATATGTCATGTCTTGAGATTTAGTAGAGTTCTTTTTTTATTTTTTCGTGCAGATTTTTTACATTTAATTGGTGTAAGTCAACAAATATATTGTTAAGGGGTACCACTAGAGGTTTTGACGAAGATGACTCTATTCAAAGAGACTGAGTTGTTTATGTTCACAAAAGGAGAAACAATAAATAATTATATGTATCCCATTTGTGTTTTTATTATTTGTATCCGAATTCCTAAATAAAATAATAGAATTAAAGAACAGCTAATACTAGTAGGTAAACATTATGTTTATGTCTCTATGGATATAGGTTTATATACGTAATTCGATGCTCATTTTATACTTATGGGTATATATTATAATTGGTGTAGTTCTCTATCTGCTCACATGATGGCGCTAAGCGGAGATGGCATCTGAGGACTCTATACCCTATATTCAATGTACTCTATGGCTCACTCACACTAGCACATATTAATAGATACTTGAAGTTTGACTATCCTCTATGGATTGACCAAAGAGCTAAGAGTAAGGGGAAAGGAAATAAGTCACTTGATCTATAGCAAAAAAAAATCTTAAAAATGGCGCCGTAACCGCCGACTTAGAATAACTTTATAGGTACCTCTTTATACCTTGTGGTATACCTTTATAATCTGTGGGTATTACCCACAGATTAAAGAATAATAGGCAGATAGAACGCACGGAACACGACGGTGTCGTGGCCATTCTAAATACAAAATTCTAAAAATAAAGACATTCTTGAGTCAGTACGACACGAAGCGTCACATCAGTAATTTTCAATATTATTCACGAAAAATGGCGTCGTTTTTAAATATTTTAAAAACTGTTTAAACTGTTAATAAATAAGATGGAGTATTTTTTATTGGTAATTATTTATTATTATATTAATTTACGTATTATTGTTAATGTTGAAATACAAATTATATGAAAACAGTTTGTATTTGCGGATGTCAAGGAGACGCGTACGTTTGGGGTTTATATAAGGGTTTCACCAGGTTCACCACGCTGCTTGTAAAGACTCATTCTGGATTATCGTTATTCTGCGTTAAGTTAGCTTTGGCCTTTGGTTGTGCATCTATGATTGTGAAATGAATTTGACTGACGTTAGTATCCCGGGCCGAAAGCTTAAAATAAATTAAAAAATATAATTTACTTTGACGTCTCAATTACCTATCATTAATTAATTAATTATCTGTGACTTTGATTTGACGTCAACCTGAACGTCATGCGTGACGTTGTTGACTGTTGTTTTGTTGATTTTATTTTTAGCGGTAAAATAAAAAGTAATAACGTTAATAAAAACATTTTGTAGCTTGTAGAATATCCTATTAATCTGTTCTTAAAGTTTATAATATAAATTATTTATTTAGCTGTCTAATTTTGTAGTAATTAAGCGATACAGACATGGAGCCTATATTTTCATTCCCGTTCCAACCTTATGATATTCAAAATAAATTTATGAAGGAATTATATTATACAATAGAAAATAGAAAAGTAGGTGTATTTGAGAGCCCTACAGGAACGGTAAGTAATTTATAAATTCAAACACAATATTGAGTTTATAATCGTAGTCTTCAGAATATTTACCATAGTTTATGGTTCACCTTTATATAATTTGGTAATCTCGGCAGGGTAAATCACTAAGCATATGTTGTGGAGCGCTACAGTGGTTCAAGGACACTAAACAACGAATAGTTGAAGAGTTAGCAAAAGAACTAAATGATCTCAAGCTGGAACTTTCAACTACAACAGGTAATTTTGAATAATAACATATTAGCCACATTTTGTTTAGACATATATATATACTAATATTATAAAGCTGAAGAGTTTGTATTAATTGTGGAAGGCTACTACAAAATCTAGAAAACCGCTTGACGCTCGAAGTAAAAATTTAGCAGGGAGGTAGTTTATAGTTAGTAGACGTCTACTTAGAACAGATTTTATGAGAGGGCCAGATTAATGAGGCATAAGGGTGAATAAAGCTACACATCAGCTCTACTTGATGTGTACTGTTTACCAACAATCAAATTAGAAATGAAGTAAGACATATGTCGATTCAGAACTTATCTATTTTAAACATCGAGAGGAAACCTGTATACCAGAGAATTTTCTTAATTCTCTGCATGTGTGAAGTCTGCCAATTCGCATTGGGCCAGCGTGTTGAACTATTGGCCTAACCTCTCTCATTCTGAGAGTAGACTCAAGCTCAGCAACCGGCGAGCAAATCATAGAGATTTGAATGCTCCAATTATGTTTAACAAAAGAACCTATGTAAACTAGGGTAGAGTTTTTATTAACAAACAATAATATTCTTAATACTTTAGATACAGATGACTGGCTACAAGAAGAGTATGAGAAATTAAAAAAGAATCAACTATTAGTAGAACTACAGTTGAAACTAGATAAAATAAAAAAAAGAGAGGCTGAATTTATAGAATTAAAAAAAAGAGTTGATAAACAGAAATCAGGTTTAAAAAAAATTGATCATCATTTCAAGAGAGTAGAGAAACGACATGAAACTGATGATACAAAGGAACATGAAGAAAAAGAGAACATAGAAGACCAAGACCTCATAGTTAATGAATGCCAGGATAATGATGCTGATTCTGATTCTGAAGAGATATGTTTTGAAAATGAAAAGGAAAGCAATATTAAGGTTTGTAAACTCAGTACTGATGATTATGCAATACTGGAAAATGCTTGTTGTGCATATACATATAATATGAAATAAAGAAATTTTAATTTGATAAATATATCTATTATATTTTAATGGAGTTATTATTTTGGTATTATTCAATATTTATTTTCTTGTATTAAATTCTTTACTTACTACCTGTGCTATCAAAGCCAGTACTTCTGGGGTAGACAGTGTATTTATGCCTCTATGAAGTGCAGCAAGACAAATCAAAGACCTGCTAAGTGCTAACACAGGGGGTGTTGGCTGGTCTTTGATTTGTCTTGCTTACAAGATAGTAATTCTTAAGTGAATGAGGCTCTTGAAATTACAATTATATGAATTGGTAAAAATGGAGAAGGAAGGTTTGGAGCATAGGCCAACCAGACCACCACTCCGTTTCAAAGTGGGTTGATGGGTTTTGGGTAAAAACATTTGAAACTGTACAACAACATTACAGTAACAATCACTATGTTAATGATATTCATTGGGACAGACAACTTGGTGATGGCACCCCTTTTCTTAGGGTATTTTGAATTGGTTTATTTAATACATTACAGATTTATATTAGCAGCAGGACACACAGTCAGCTCTCACAGTTTGTGGGGGAGATCAAGCGGACAGTGTTCAATGATAACACCAGAGTCGTTACTCTTGCCTCTAGACAACACTTTTGTATTAACTCTGATGTCACCAAGTTAAAACATGTGAATCTCATCAATGAAAGGTATATTAGTATTATTATATATTATATGTATATTGTATATCTAAAAACATAAACGTGAAAAGTCACTCGTCACAAAATCTCGAAAACAGCTTGATCTACAAAGATGAAATTAGGCAGGGAAGTACTTTATAGTTAGAAGATGTCCGCTAAGAACGGATTTTGCGACAGAGCCGGATTAAGGAGTGCTAAGGGCAGACGAAGTCGCAGGCGTCCGCTAGTTGAATGTCTTCTTCTGCCTAGCGGGGTCCCACTATTTGGGGTCCGCTTTCCGGCATTATCTCGCCCACTTTGCCCGATTTTGGCCATCCAACTTCTTTACTTTTTTTTCAAGTTAGTTGGCTCTCAAGTCCGCGCGAGCCAAGTCCGCGTTTTTTGGGTTTTTTGGGGTGGCCTCAGGTTTTAGCTTCAGGGACTGCGATGTTCAGACATCTGTTATCCACGTAGCTCTGCGAACGTCGTTCGACGTGACCGTACCATCTAAGACGGGCTTCCTGCAGCTTATCTCCGATGTCAGTGACACTGAGCCTACTGCGGATGTGCTCATTAAATTGTCGGTCACGTTCACACGTCACAACGTGTGACGTTACACGTCCATCCTAGCATTTTCATCTCCGTGCCTCGGAGTTCCTGCACATGCCTCATCAAGGTCGGCCAAGTCTCCGCTAGTTGGCTATATTTAGAGAGACGAATATCTTAGCATTCCATGGATTCACCGTGCGGGTGCCGGGTCCATCACGCGGTAGAGAGAAAAACTTGGAGCCGAGTCCTGGACTTGTGAACACAGGACGTAGGGTTAAGGAATTCCTTGACAATTAATTAATACTCCCTTCCTGCGCTAGTGTTGTTCTTCCTGCCTAGCCAAATTTGATCCTATTAGAGCAGCTTTGGATACCCGTACGTATATAAGCATGTGATATTACGTTAATTTCACGACAAAACTTTTTGAAAACTTCAAAAAAATTGCAAGTTTTTTTTTAATATTTAGTTTTGTTTCAGATGTCTTGATATGCAAAAATCTAAAACAAAATCAACATCTGTAGGCGAGGATGGCAAAGTTCTGAAAAAGACCAAGACTAATTCATGCGCAGCCTGTCCTTACTATAACCAGAACAACATAACCATGTTGAAAGAACAGATATTGGTAGACATTATGGATATGGAGGATATAGTCAAACGTGGGAAACAATTGAAAGCCTGTCCATATTATGCTACAAGAATGGCTTTAGATGATGCGGAGGTAATATCTAGTTCAATCAAGCAACAGTATATTTGATCTGCAGGTCTAAGATACATGCAAAGAGATATTTTTGCCTATATACTGATTTCTCTTTCGCTGATAAATATCGCTGTCATTTTAGATACAAAATATTTATTCGTTATCTCTTAATATTAGGGGAGCCAAAATTTCGAAATCTATTAAAAATCTTTTATCGTAATTAGATGAAAATACATACAGTTTTAGCTTCCTTACGTTAAATGTGACATTTTTTAATAAATAACTATACACACAAACACACAAATAATAATGATATTAGTATTTTTGATATCCATACAAATCTAACGATCATTATGACCTACGACATCATGAAACCATACCACTTTGTATGGGGCCTTTTTCAGGGATCCGCGGCAGTGCCTCAAATCTGACACTTTAAATCCCTGTAGCTCCGAAAGTAATGATCGCAGATACCCTGTTACTTTTACAAAATTGCATTACTATTAGCATACTCCTAATTTATATATAGTTTAAAAAACTGTCGTCATCCCTATTGATTATAGATAATTTTAGTTAGCCACGCAGGCATAGTAAGCAGCGGTGCAAGATCAGGCGTATCACTCAAACTTCAGGACAATGTGTTGATTCTCGACGAGGCGCATGGTCTCACCGCCGCCTTAGAGAACGCACACTGTGCTCCTGTAACAGTCAAACAACTAGCCTCTGTAAAAACATTCCTGGAGTTTTATATAAACAAATACAGAGTCAGATTGAGCAGCAAGAACCTTTTGCAGTTGAACCAGGTCAACTTTGTTGTGGGGAAACTTTTGGGTATTGTATATCTTTAGTACTTCTTTTTATGCTTCTGAAATTAAACTTAAAAGCAATAATTGCTTTGGAGAACGCGCACTGTGCACCTGTAACAGTCAAACAACTGTCCTCTGTCAAAACGTTCTTGGAGTTTTATATAAACAAATACAGAGCCAGATTGAGCAGCAAGAACCTTTTGCAGTTGAACCAGGTCAACTTTGTTGTGGGGAAACTTTTGGGTATTGTATATCTTTATTACTCTTCGTTTTATGCTTCTGAAATTTAACTTAAAAGCAATAATTGCTTTGGAGAACGCGCACTGTGCACCCGTCACTGTCAAACAACCGTCCTCTGTCAAAACGTTCTTGGAGTTTTATATAAACAAATACAGAGCTAGATTTTTTTAGCAAGAACCTTTTGCAGTTGAACCAAGTAAACTTTGTTTTGGGGAAGCTTTTAGGTATTGTATTTTTATAGTATTTTTCCTTTTTTATGCTTCTGAAATGAAATTTAAGTAATTGCCGCCTTGAAGAACGTGCACTGTGCACCTGTCACAGACAAGACAGATACTGGAAAACACCCTAGCTCAATAAACAAATCTTTTCCAATTGTTGTCTTAGATTAGATTAGATGCAGAAAATTAAATTCATATATATATATTTTTTATAAAATGATCATAAATATTAATTTCCTACTTTTTAACTAGCAAAATGTTTTGTATTTTAGTTAACCTCCTAACTGTTGTGGAAAAGAGCCTTTAAACGCTATATTTAATCAATCTTTTTTTAGGACTAGTAAAACCGAAAGCGACAAAGGACAAAAAAGTGGAGTCGACAATATTTACCTTGGAAGATTTTGTCATAAAGACTGAAATAGATCATCTCCACTTACGCCCTCTGGTAGAGTTTTGTAGAAACACTCGTTTGGCGCCAAAACTCCATGGCTTTTCCATGAGATACAGTCAGCAGGCGCTTGAGGAGGAAAACAAAAAAGTTGAAATCAACAAAAAAGCGTCTTTTAAAGAATTTCTTAGTAACATGTCCAAGAAAAAAGATCAAAAGGAACCGTCAGTAGATACGCAGAAAACTGATAGCAAATTAACAAGTCAGGTATTGAAAAAAATACTCGTTTTGCATACATCTTTGATGATAACCATGGTTAAAGTTTACCATCAGTTTAGTTAAGCCATTGAGCCTCATTAGCTCAACAGATAGAGCGCCGAGCGGTCGAACTCATCTCCGCCTCGTTAGTCAATTGTAGTACCCACTCTTAATACAGTCTTTCTCGATTAGTTGGAGGGGAATGGTCATATTGGTTATATTTAAAAGATATGGCAAATATTCTTAAAAAAAAAGTTGAGTTTTGAGATCTCTGTCAGTGTGATCTTGGTTACCTCTATAACCGGGCTCAAAGCCACACTAGCTCAGATTTGAGCTAATTTAGAAAATATTAAGATGGGGCCGAGCTTAGACCCATTATGCTGCTCTATTGTGGCTTGGTGGGCTTAAATTGATAATGTTGATAATGATCGGGACCGCGGGATGGCTTAACGTGCTCTCTTCATAAGGGGGACAACACCATTAACTTCACAACTATTTAAAAATTATAAATGTTATGTATTCACGTCTCAAAAAATATGATAGTAGAATGATAATAAACATTTAGGACTATTTAAAAAAGTGACAACTAGACTATTCTAAGCCACATAGGTTAACTACTAGATCATAGTGCAATGTTTACACAGCGGCTCTTCCCTTCTTGCGTTTGTGTTTTCTGACACATATAATTTAAATACCTTCAAAGCAGACTGAATAGGCATCTTCTAGATCAGAGTTCCCCAAACTTTTTGTGTCGTAGACCCCTTGCCATGTTTTTCCGTGTTGGGCAGACCCCCTACTTACCTGATATTGATTTCCTGTAAATTTCTAACTGTAGTGAAGTTTAGTGTTAAAAACTTAAAATAAAAACACATGTTAATACATTTATTAATTGAATTTAAATTAAAACTACTCAAAATGAAATTTTGTATCTGTTATGTAAAATATACGTAACATTAAATGAATATAAAATGGACCCCAAATTTTTTTTCGCTGACGTATACGCCTTGCAGGTTGTCATAGACCCCTAGAGGTCAATTTGGGAATCACTGTTCTAGGTAATCGTGCTCCAACTTAGAGTATAGTCAAGCGCAAGTATAAAAAAAAACATCAAAACAGTTGTGATATTATTTATCAATTCTGTATATCTTGTATTCTAGGCACACAATTTACCAACAGAAACATCCGCTGGCAGTGGATTGTACGCCATATTGGATTTCCTGGAGATGCTCTGCGACCGGAGCGAGAACGGACGAGTGTTGGCGCAACTGGGCGAAGGCGGACAGCTGAAGTATCTGCTGCTCAACCCTGCTGAACACTTCGCTCAAGTTGTCAATCAGTGTCGATCTGTAAGTCATCATCATAACAACGGATAATGTTCACCTGCTGGGTAGGCATCTTGTATGACTTCGAATTTTCACAGGATTGAGCCAACTGCATCCAGGCTATGCAAGTGTCTAGTTCATCATAATTCAATCATCAATCAATCATTATCAACCCATAGTCGGCTCACTACTGAGCTCGAATCTCCTCTCATAATGAGAGGGGCTAGGCCAATAGTCCACCACGCTGGCCCAATACGGATTGGCAGATTTCACACATGCAGAGAATTAAGAACATTCTCTGGTATGCAGGCTTCCTCACGATGTTTTCCTTCAACGTTTGAGACACGTGATATTTAATTTCTTAAAATTTACACAACTGAAAATTTGGTGGTGCATGCCCTGGACCGGATTCAACCCCACCACCCTCTGGAATCGGAGGCTGAGGTCATATCCACTGGGCTATCACGGCTCTCATCATCATTATCGACCCATATTCGGCTCACTGCTGAACACGTGTCTCCTCTCAGAACGGGTTAGCATTGAAAAAACTGATTCAAGATAGAAAAAATTGAGAAATCCGAAAAAAAAAATTTAACTTGGTCACCCTAGGGATTTATGGAAAACTATTTAATTAGTTTTAGATAGTTATATGGTGTATCTACCGTTTGCGTTTTATCCATTAATAGGACATCCTGTATTTATTTATTTATTAATGGATAATGGAATTAAACACAAAATTATGTGGTCGCTCAGTGGAGTAGCTAAACTCTGCTCACTTTTTGCGGTGATTTTGTAGGCACGTAACATGTCTATAGTATAAAATGTCGTTGGTTTCAGGTGATAGTGGCAGGCGGGACCATGGAACCGGTGGGCGAGTTCCAGGCATTGCTCACGAACAACAACGCCGTGGTCGAGGTCAACGTGGTCAAGTGCGAGCATGTCGTGCCTCCCGACAATGTTCTTGGCGTGTGCTTGTCGAAGGGACCTTCTAATGTCACTTTGAACTTTTCCTATGAAAATCGTTGTTCAAAAGATTTGGTATGAATTTTGGTATGAGTTTCTACAGTTATTTTTAATTAGGCATTAAAACCTGTTTCTAATGTTAGTATAGGCACTCTTTTTTTATTCTTTACAAGTTGCCCTTGATTACAATCTCACCTGATGGTAAGTGATGATGCAGTCTAAGATGGAAGCAGGCTTCTTTACAAGTTAGCCCGCTTCCATCTTAGATTGGATCATCACTTACCATCAGGTGAGATTGTAGTCAAGGGCTAACTTGTAAAGAATAAAAAACAAGTCCTGTAGGAGTGATTAGCTTTGTGATATGGCTTGAGGTTTTATATTGATTAGATTACGAAATGGGAGTAGTAAATTAAATTGAATGTTAAAATTTCGCTTTCAGTTAAACGAAGTCGGAAGAATCTTGAGAAATGTGTGCAGTATAGTACCAGATGGCATTGTCTGTTTTCTACCCTCATACTCATACGAGCAAATGTTGTTTGACCACTTGAAGAGCTCTAATGTTATTGAAAGTATTGGCAAGAAGAAAAAGATCTTTCGAGAACCGAAGTCTGCTACAGAAGTCGATCAGGTCAGTCATAGATACTTCTTTATTTATTCATTATCAGTATTATTTGTTAAAATAGGCTGATAAGGGGCCCACTACACGGCCAGGCCTCCCTCCTCATTAACATCAATACATATACACAAAATTGAATTGTCTGTCTGTTATTTATCATAAGAGTGAAGTGCTTAAAGATAGTTACAAGAAACATAAACACAACTTTTTTTTAATTTTTGTCCGTTTTTTGTCCGGTCTAATCTCTGGAACGGATTTTAATGGGACTAGCATTGGAAGATCCTGGAAAAATAGCCGAACCTGCCTACTACTATAATATTTACAGAAGTCGCGTGCCCCCGCTAGATATGTACATTTTAAGAAACAAGCTTTTTTATATAAATCTTCTACTACAGTATTTTTTTAAAAGAATATTTGCCATATCTTTTTTAAATAATATGACCAATATTCCAATTCCCCTCCAACTAGTCGGGGAAAGACTGTATTAGGAGTGGGATCGACAGACCAACGGGGCGGGAATTGAACTACCACCTCTCGGTGATGAGTCCGACGGCTCTTACCGTTGAGCTATTGAGGCTCAATTGGCAAGGCAAAACAAGGGAAGTCTGAAGAGAGAAGAGTCTTTTTTAGGATAGAACTTTATGACCACCTTCTGACTATTATCACCGACCTTTTTCTGTACTTTTGACCACAGTTAACACAGTTCACTGTTGCCACTGGTTGCTGTGTGGTCCGTGAGTGACTACCCTAAGTAACACCGTTCATTTATTGTATTTTAACACCATGAAGTCAGCATATTTGATTTTTTTCAGGTTTTGCAAAAATATGCAGCAGCAATTAAAAACAAAGAAGGATCAGATATCACCGGTGCTCTATTGTTGAGTGTCGTTGGTGGTAAATTAAGTGAGGGATTGAACTTTAGGTAAGTTTTTAGTCTAGTGGCTCCTTATGATAGAGTTTATCGACCGTTGTTCTTCTGCTTTTAAACATATCTCACGAACTTATGATATTAAATACTGTGAGATGTGTAAAACGTGACGCTCAAAAGAGTAAATTTATTTGTTAGGTACTGGTAAGGTCAACAGTGAACATTATTTAAACAAATAATACCTAAATATCGTCTACAACGTTGAGTTGTGAGTTCAGAAAGTGTAATTTCGCGGATGAAGTCGTAGGCATCATCGAGTCTTAATAATAGTCACTCAACCAAGCCAAGTGTTAAAATTTTAACTGGCAATGCAGCCTAATACGGAAATATTCGTAACTTTGAATTTGCTTGCGGCTTTGTGGCTGGATCGTAGCCACTAACACCAGACCAGACATTAAATTAGAAAATATGAAGTCCTAAAGTAACTTACTCATACTCAATCTGGAAATGAAAGATGAACCCACGGACCACTGTTGACGACTCTGCATTTCTTTGCGTCAAATCCAGGCCTCCAAGGAGTCAAACAATCCGTCGAATATTATGAATTAAAAGGGTTCAAAAAGCCACTCAGATAGCGACGGCATCCCACGCCCAACCCCCGAAAGGGTCGAGTGAACGATCATTGAAGACTGATGACCTTAGGTCACCGTCCGTCTCACGCTCAGGACATCGCGCCACATCTCATCAACATGGCTGGATAGATCTCACGTGTTGTGTGAGTCTCGTGAAGAGCTTACTATAGAAATGATCCTATGAAGTAAGGTCTTAACATTTCGCCGAAGTATGGAGAGAGGTGATCATGCGAGACGGAATTTTCGAAGCGCGATGTTATTTTAAATGTTATATATTTAGCGCTATCTAACGTCAATCCGGCTAACGACTTCATGTACAACTTTTTACTCGCAGTATGCAACGCCATCTAACGGTGACTAGACGAATTACTTTATAAACCTCAACTTTTAACATATAGCGCTGTCTAACGGTAATTCTGTAAACTACTTCGGCAATCGATATCGCTACTGTTGATCAGCTTACTAAATTGCGGTTATAATTATAGACAATAATGCTTTGGTTCTGTTTTATGGTATACAAATAGGTTGCATTTTATTTTTTTTCTTCACTTTAATTTATAAAAGACTAGCGGACGCCCGCGTGGAATTTAGTTTTTTACAAATCCCTCGGAAACCATGGATTTTCCGGGATAAAAAGTAGTCTATATGTTAATCCAGGCTATAATATATCTTAATACCAAATTTCAGCTAATTCGGTTCAGTAGTCGAGACGTGAAAGAGTAACATCATCTAAACATATCATCAAAATCATCACTTTTCGCAAATCTCGGGAAACCATGGATTTTTTCGGGATTAAAAGTATCCTATGCGTCAATCCAGAGTAAAATCTATTTCCATTCCAAATTTCAACCAAATAGCTTCAGTAGTAGCGGCGTTAAAGAGTAACAAACATCCAAACATCCATACAAACTTTCGCGTTTATAATGTTAGTAGGATGACCCGCATCTATGCAGGTGGGATCGCAAAGTATATAATAAGTATGGCAATGATTATATTTTTGTTTTCAGTGAAGATTTAGGGCGCACTGTATCAATGATAGTAGTTCCTTAGGCCGGGCATATGCGAACAGCTTGAAGTATTCAGGACTGCTTCAGGCTGCGACTTCATAGTGAACTTCAGACTTTAACATATTATGTACATTGTACATACACTATACAACTGCTTCAGCAGTTATCAATGGCAGTTTCAAGCTGTTGTTGTATGTTGTTTGTTGATCACTGACTAACTGCTCGAGTTGCCCATGTATAGCCATCTTTAATTATCCTGATAATTGACTTCTTTTAAATGCGATATTCATTTTTTTTTTTTATTCTTTACAAGTTAGCCCTTGACTACAATCACACCTGATGGTAAGTGATGATGCAGTCTAAGATGGAAGCGGGCTAACTTGTTAGGAGGAGGATGAAAATCCACACCCCTTTCGGTTTCTACACGGCATCGTACCGGAACGCTAAATCGCTTGGCGGTACGTCTTTGTCGGTAGGGTGGTAACTAGCCACGGCCGAAGCCTCCCACCAGCCAGACCTGGACAAATTAAGAAAATCTCAATCTGCCCAGCCGGGGATCGAACCCAGGACCTCCGTGTTGTAAATCCACCGCGCATACCACTGCGCCACGGAGGCCGTCATATAGGGGATCTACGCGGGTAACAAGCAAGGCAAAGTTAGTATGGGATTAATGATTAGTTTTGTTTCAGTGATGAGTTGGGTCGTTGTGTTATGGTGATAGGGATGCCATATCCAAATGTGAAATCGCCTGAGCTTCAAGAGAAAATGAATTATCTGAACAAATTGACGCCTGGAGCAGGAAGTGTTTATTATGAAAATCTGTGTATGAAGGCAGTCAACCAATGTATAGGTGTGTATTGAACGTTTTAACCCCATAACCCACATCAGATTAGATTAGCACATCGAATCATTGTTTCAGCTATGAGAAACATTAGTCAGATAATTAGGTTAACGTAGAAAGTAATTTTCGATTAAAATTAATCACCTGGGACCAAAATATGACCTACTGCAATAAACCAGGGCAAAAGGAGCGTAAGTAGGAGAAAAAGTTTTGGTTGAAAACCCTTCCGTAGTTCAATAAAAGCACTATTCAGGGCTGCCGTGTCCAGAGTTCAACTATTTTTTAAGGAGTTTATTGTTAACTACATACGAATATGTATAGATAATACGGATACCTATACTAGTTAGACAATTAAATTAGTGTAATGTCAATTTTAATTACTATTTTTACTATTTTTGTATTGTTATTATTATTATGTTTGTTTTACACTGGGTTTTTACCTTTAAATAAACTATTATTATTATTATTATTAACTAGAAGACACCGCGTGGTTTCACCCGCGTAGTACCCGTTCCCGAAAGAATACGCCAATACGGGGATAAAATAGCCTATAGCACTCGGGGACAGTGTAGCTTCCCAAGAGTGAAAGAATTTTTTCAGTAGTTTCAGAGCCTATTCAAAGCAAACATTCAAATCTTTCCTCTTTATAATATTAGTATAGGTAATTATAAGCCCAATTAACTCAAATTAAATTATATTCACGTTTTTGTAACAGGGCGAGCAGTTCGACACGCTAACGACTATGCGTGTGTATTATTAGTGGATGAGAGATATTCGCGACCTCAAACCGTAGCAGCGCTGCCGTCTTTTGTACAGGTCTGTATCTGTGGGTATATTCAAATCTAAAACTTAACGCCTCCCACATCTTAAAATATAAATGTGAAAGGTCGTTCATCACGATATCTCGGAAACCGCTTGATGTACATTGTACAATGCTGAAATTTGGCAGGGAGGTAATTTATAGTTAGTAGGTATGCGACGAACCAAGACGAAGACGAATCCAGAAAAAGTCGCGGGCGTCCGCTAGTCTTTTATATACAGCGATCTCATTTTACAGCACATCGCATTGAGTAATTGATTTCGATCATTGACGATGACTGAAATTATTGCGCTTCACAACTCAGTTGATAACGCCTTTACTATAGATTGGAACTGCTTGCTTACAATCTGTTTTTAAAATGTCTGTCGTGCTCCTATCAACCCAAATACTGCCTCCGTGGAGGTCAGTTAAAAATGTTTGTCTCAATAAAAACATTGAGTTTTCTTTTACAGAAATCATTGATCACAAACTGCGGATTTGGACCAACTATTGGAAATATAGCCAAATTTTTTACAAGGCATAAAAATTGTAAATAATGTAAAATTAACATAATTACTAATAATAATTTAATTTAAAAATAAATAAAAATATAAGAATTGTGATAAAAATATAATTTTTCAATAATTTAATAAAGCATTTTATTCTTATGATATATCTACATACATAATTATATACATTATATTTTATATCTTTATTTCAAATACCCAACTAACAAAACAAGATTCTTTAAAACTATTTACAGTTCCTACAAAGGTTAAATCAGAATCTTTCATTTCTTTCATTCTTTTCATTTCATTTCTTTTAATTTCTCTTTCATCTTCACAAACATATACATTGTGCTGTACTAGGACAAATTATTTAATTGTTGTTTAGGATGTAATAGCAGTTATGTTGCACACTCTAGCCAAATTAGCGAAAGCTTAATTAGCTGATAAAACTTTAGGCAGAGTTGTACCACAAGGACCTTCAAAGTAAAAATGGAAGTCTGGTGTTGCAGGGGTAGGTTCAATGTTAAATTCAGCGACAATTGCCCCTCTTTGTGCTGCTTGGGGGGCAAACATGGCTGCAGGGTACACCACTGAAGAGGTTCCTACTACTAAACAGACATCACAGCTGGACATTGCTGCTCCTGTAAAGAAAATTAAATCTTTTTTATACATTGATTTTGGATAATAATAATCGAACATGTAAGGCTGCAAGTGAAGATTAACCATTCACTGCCCGCGACTATTTTATCGAAAAGCCCGTCTGCGTTGAAGAAGCCGACAGTCAGGGAATGCGGCTTTAATCTACCGTTGTGAGCCATTTAAAAAATCTTTATATTCCTCTATCGCGCGGAGCATGATACTGTGGTCGCCTATTGCCCTTAGTTTACTTTATATTTTTTTACATGTCACGTAACGGATACGAAGGGCGACCGGTCGTCCATTTAGGAGTCAAGAGGTTAAATTAAATTTTGAGCAAAGCATAGAGCTATACACAACACCATTTGTAACACGCACGCACGCAGACACGCACACAAACTTCTGCCATTAGAATATTAGTGTGATTGGTGGTTAAAGTATTCAAGCAACAACAAGCAAAACATTAAAATGTATAATAAATTGCATTATTTTAAATTCCATAATTCTTGCCTGCTTGCTCCAGCACAATAGGGTCTAAGCCTTCCCCAAACCACACGATGTGTGGTCTTAGTAGACCACCACAGTTGGGCTTTCTGCAGTGTGGTAAAGATTTAACTGGGATATCTGATCCCACTACATTTGAGTCTGGTGCCCCACGATTGGCTAGTGCCTAAAATTACAAAATATTATTTTTCATATTTGGTAAATTTATACTTTTTAAATAAGTACTTCATTGAATATTTTAATAGCAATTGTTGACAAATCAACACAAAATTATAAAGATTTTATCTCAGTATAAAAGAAGACAAGTGTCAACCAATAGCATCTCAATCCAGAATATTGTTCCTCTTTTGCGTTGGACCTTGTCACTATTACTTCATCATCATCATTATCAACCCATATCACTCACTCACTCACTTCTGAGCTCGAGTTGTCCCTGCATGAGAGGGGTTAGGAAAATAGTCCACCATGCTGGCCCAATATGGATTGGCAGACTTCACACACACAGAGAATTAATAAAATTATCTAATTTGCAGGTTTCTTCACAATGTTTTTCCTTCACCAATTAAGACATGTGATATATAATTTCTTAAAATGCACAGAATTGAAAAGTTGAAGGTTTGAACCCACACCCCCTGGAATCTGAGGCAGAGGTCATATCCACTAGGCTATCACGGCTCTATTGGTTGACAGTATGTCTTTTTCTTTCATGAGACACATGCTACATAAGTTACAAAAATATACCTACCTCACATATAGGGGAATCTGTATTCTCTAAAACTTCTTTGCATTTAGTGCAGCGAGTTTTATACAAGTTACCGTGTAGTTCAATCAAGTTATTTGTGCCTGCTCTTTTGTGTAGTCCATCCACATTTTGTGTAATTACTGTGATTTTTTTATTGGCTCCATTCTTCTTTTCATAATCAGCAATAGCTAAGTGACCCTGAATATATTTTTATATTAATTAAATACAATAAGTGAATACTCAGTTATGTGTACATGATACTTTGAAATAATACAATAGGGGGTGGAAAAGGATTACATATTATGCCAAACACAGAGTAACCAGAGTTAGTCTTTGTGCTGAAGCCAGTGAAACCAATAAAAAAAAACAAAAGTCACATGTTTCCTTGACATCTGCATAAAGAAACTTTTTTCATAATCAAAGTGTTTAATTTTGGAATACAAAATTTAAGACTAACAACAATTACTTAACTTAATATAATAATCATTAGTAACCAATAAAAAAATACTTCATCTTATTTCTTTAGTTTATGAGAACAGTTTTTAAAACATAACACAATTTTTCTTGAATAACATTGAAAATTATTGATGCAACAGTTAATTTCGTACTAACACGAGAATGTATTACTAAATTAAACTTAATTTTGTATTTGTGACGGGTACAACACAGTTGTGTTCCATACGCTCCATCTGTATATTATTGATTAATCTATGATGCCAATAAAAACATTAAAAATGTATGCAATTCTACTCAGACTTTAGCATTTGGCTGGGCTATAAGTAAGACGAACAATTTTATTCCAGATATAAATAAAACACGAATTTATTTTTCTAATCAAGCTGCAATTAGAAATTAGTGAGTTAGAACTATTTGTATCAAGCTATTTGTTCAACTAATGTCCAGCTAAATAAATATCTCTTATTTTGTAATAGCATGTAGTTTTGGATTCTTACCGCATTAGGCTGGGCCTTGGCGGCAACTTCTCGTCTATAATGGTAAAATTCCCAAACCAAACTGGGACTGGTATGGAATGCTTCTGGCGTCGCTAAGGAGGCCGCTTGATACTTTCTCCAGTATCCGCCTGCACCTCTAAACGTGGGTATCCCTGATTCAGCACTTATTCCTGCCCCGGATAAAATAACAACCTCTTTTGCTCCATCTAAATGTTCTTTGAACTTTGCCGTATCACTAGACTGCCGTGTAGCCATTGTTAAACGAAAACTTCTTGAAACTATTGTATTATATACTCTTATTGAGCTAAGAAACATAGCAAATAGTTTTAAATACCAATTTCCATAATAAATTTAATCAAAATATTTACATAAAACACCAAGTACTATTTTGAAGTTTGACATTCAATGTACTCTATGTTTGACATTAAAATTTGAAATTGACGTTGACAGTTGACACTGACATAATGGGACACTGCAGACAGAGAATTTCAGGGACACAGAAGAAAGATCCTCCCTAGGATTTTTTAAATAGTAGGGAAAGTTGCTTGTAATCATCATCAACATCATCATCAGCTGATGGACGTCCACTGCATTACATAGGCCTCTTGCATGGACTTCCAAACAAAACTGTCTCGACCCGCCAGCATCCAGCAGCTCCCTGCAACCCGCTTGGTGTCTTCGGTCCACCTAGTGGGGGGACGACCAACACTGCGCTTTCCGGTGCGGGGTTGCCAGCCATTCCAGCACCTTGGGAACCCAACATCCATCGACTCTTCGAACTATGTGGCCTGCCCATTGCCATTTCAGCTTCGCGACTCGCTGAGCTATGTCAGAGACTTTGGTTCGTCTGCGGATCTCCTCATTTCTGATTCGCTCACGCAGAGAAACTCCAAGCATAGCTCGCTCCATTTATGTCTGTAATATTATCATATTATTGACAACATTATGATAATATTACACTTAATAATATTGACAATATTATGTGTGTGAATGTAGCATAGAACATTAGAGCCTTGCAAAACAAAAACTTAGTCCGAAAAACTTACTACTTATGTACCTGCGTATGGACATTTCTATTTCGGCCTAAACTGAGGCTGAAGCCGAAACTCGGTTTTTGTTTCGGTCGTGTAACGGTGATAATTATTCTGATGCTAATACTACTTAACGGCCTCCGTGGCGCAGTGGTATGCGCGGTGGATTTACAAAACGGAGGTCCTGGGTTCGATTCCCGGCTGGGCAGATTGAGATTTTCTTATAGACCAGGAGTCAAGTTTATTCGCACTAGGTATACTTAGCCTTTTAATCGTCCAATCGAAACTGGGCCATCGAATCCAAAGCAGAAATAGCTTCTGATTTGGAGCTTGGCTTTTAAGGTAAACCGGTAAGTACTTCAGGTAGATAGGTATATACGTTCGTGCGTGGATTAGGTTACTTATTAGTTATATTAGTACAAGATGAGTAGGTACAAGCTCAGACCAACTATTGTATAGGACCTGCCTCGCTAGATGTTACTTTTCTGTCAAAGTATATGATCAATGATCTAATGCGATTATAAAAGCTGTCTCTACAGAATCGATGTTAAATAGTTGTAATCGTGTTCGTCGGTTAAAGAGCTACGTAAAAATACCTTTTTATGTAGTTGTATGGTGTAAAAAAAGGACAAAAACTACTAGTTTAGTATAAGATATATACCAAATCTAAGCTCGTTTTCCTCGGAAAATGACAGACAATTTTGTTTGTGACTATGAGTGCGATACAGGTCCTTCTATAATTGGTCTGAGAGTACAAGGCACTTTGGAACTCTCCTAACTTTAATTTTAAGATCTAAAAAATGCTTGAAAACCATAGGTATTCTTGTATTTGTAACCTTTGGATACGGTGGATCACCGGGCGAGAAGGCTTGATACACCGGGTTAACATTACGCAGACTATCTGTTGGTTATCGTCAAGAATTATTGCGATATAATGCTCATTTTACCGCTTTCTGCGGTATTTTATATAAGTACGTATCACCGAAAGGTCATCGAACGGTAAATCGAAAACCGCTTGACGCATACATAGCGATAGCTGGATGAAATTTGGCAGGGAGGCTTTATTATAGTTTATAGCTTGTAGATGTCCACTCCACTACGAATAGATTTTGCGACAGGGTCGAATTAAGAGGGTCTAAATGCCAACGCGGAAGAAGTCGCGGGTATTCACTAGTTCCTTATACGTAGATATTACTCATTTTCATTCCGAAGATATGGAATGCCTAGCTCCGTTTTTTCTACCACCTATATTTTCTACTAATGTCGGTATCTTTGAGTTATGAATGGAAGCAT
Source organism: Bicyclus anynana (assembly GCF_947172395.1). NCBI lineage: Eukaryota > Metazoa > Arthropoda > Insecta > Lepidoptera > Nymphalidae > Bicyclus > Bicyclus anynana. The sequence goes on from NC_069094.1 coordinate 6,411,547, forward strand.
CTTCTAGGTGAGCATGTAGGACATAGACTCTCATCGCTTGCCATCAAGCGTGATTGCAGCCAAGCGCTAGCCAACTTAGGATTAAATCTGTCCGCATTTATATATACTCTTTTGTCTATACTCCTTTTTATTCATATTCAATGACAACTTAGCCCTTTACTGCGATTCCACCTGATGATAAGTGACGATGCAGTTTAAGATGGAAACGGGCTTACCGTGTATTCCCTCGGGTCGGTATCAGGAACGGCATTAAAACAAGTATTGCTTTTCTGCCGCTTTTTTTTTCCTGGGAATCATCACCATATTAAGTAATATTGTAAATTACTTTTACAAATTTTTGCTTTCACACTTATGAGGCCCCAGTAGCCCGGGGGCCCCGTATCATTGACGACAAGAAACTCAACATTGCTCTTTATTTATAATTTACAATTGATAACATCATTACAATTTCTTATAATTTTACTTCCTGTGTAAAGGTGGAAATCCAATGGCCTCCAAGCACCGTTATTTTTACAATAGTAATTAATCTATCAATATTATTTTGTAACTTACTGATTTATTATTTACCTAGATACTGGTTTGTTTGTACGAGTACCCAAAGATTTTACGAGTACCTATAACTTGGTTTTGTATAGGTCTATCTATATCTACTCATTGTAACTATCTACCCTCATTACCAAATGTCATTCAATGACTGATTGCTGTGAGAAGTCCACTTCAGCGAATTGGGTCATGCCTGCGTTTAGGATGTTTGTGTAGATGTGTACCTAATGGATGGGTATATACATAGATATCACTGGGATGAGGCGCCTATATTAAGAACAAAGATAGTGTTTTAGGTGGTTTTAGCGTTTCGTAATAGTGCGATGTTTTTAGTACTTGCTTGGAAATGCAGTTCAATTGACGAGCTCTGCGGTATTTTTGTGAATACAGACACCTGTATTCTTTGGCTGTATTAGTGAACGAAACCATTGACGTCATAGGGTGGACGCATGCGCTGTCGGAGTGTTCCACGATTCCTACATCGCATATTGTGGTGAGGGGGTGAGAGAACGCGCTTCGCTCTGTTGCATCGAGGACGTTCCATAACGCGCCTGAACTTTCAACCCAGTGAAACGCGGGAAAAGGTAAGTTTATACAATTGTAATATTTTTCATTATACGTGTTTATTTGTCAACTAATATCATACGTTAAAATGTAATTCGTGTACAATCCGTAGACAAATTCAGTGTAACGCAGAATTGTTAAGTCCATATTGTAGTTATGCCGGGAGTTAAATTAAATTAGCAACCGTTTTCGCGTCAGTAAATTTATTTATGTTTATAAGATTCTTTACGAAACCGCAGCTTATTTAAAATACCTATTTAACAACAACGTAGCCATCGACTGATATTAACTCAGTTCTTAAAATTGTAATCTAGAGATTGTAAGATACAAAAAAGAGAGAGAGAGAAAAAGTTTTTTTTATTGCCTGCCAGATTTATAAGCCGACAGAAAAAAAGCAACAGGACACCAAAATAAATGTTTAATGTTTTGTTTGTCCATTTAGTTTTCTTATGATGCGGTTTTCACGGATAATTTAGGTGTCGCTTGGAATAACGTGTAGGTTTTGTTTTATAGAAAAAATCTGAAAAAGCTGATTTCATTTGATTGCTTCCTCGTCCCAATGGAATTGTATAAATGTGTCAATGTAACAGGAATGATAGGATAAAATTGCAGTACTTACTTACTTAAATTGCACAGTAAATTTTACCTATATTGACGACCTCTATGGCGCAGTTGGTAGTGCTGTGAGGTACTGGGTTCTCAACAGACAGGTCTTGGGTTCGATTACCAGCACGGTTCATTTTAGGATTTAAAATTTTCTAAATTGGCTCTGGTGTGGTCTGGTGGTAGTCTTCGGCTGTTGCTATCTACTAATCTACGGGGAAACATGGTTACCAAGCCAAGCGATTGCCAAGCGATTTAGCGTTTCGGTACGATGCCGCGTAGAATTCTGTAAAGGTATGGGTAGAATAAACTGCTCTTCCAAGTAAGTCCTCTTCCATCTTAGACTGCATCGTCACATAACATCAGCTAAGATTGCAGTCAAAGGCTAACCTGTCATAGAAAAAAAAGAAAAAAAAGGTCTAGAACTCACTTTCTTTTTGTCAGTGTGAAATTTGGGTTATGTTGACTTTACGGCATAGATTTATAAGAGAATGGGGAATAGCGTGTAACTTGTATCCGATAAGTTTCGCCTCTATTTCCTTTACAAATGAGCCAATTTCCGGCTATGAAATGTTAGCTAAAATTGCATAAAAGTTTTGGCAGGTTTTTAAAATCAAGTTATAGTTAATTCGGGGAGATTTTACTTATGTAACTGAAGTCTACAATCTTGCTTGATTGACAGCAATAATAAAATCGAGGTCGGGCCTCGAGGCGGCTTACTTAGAAGTTACCAATTTGTTATTGCTTCGAATACCCTAATTTAAATATTGGATAGAAGCAGGCGTTACTTTGCGGAAGTTCATCATGATTATATAATGATTCGAAAAGTCGACGAACCCGTGCGACGACGTCACCCAGGTCCGACAAAATACTCTCTACGTACGTTTCACTCCGAAACCGGAGCATCCTCAGGAGATGTTGACTCTACAACATGCAATTGCAATTGCAATTTTCGCGGATGATAGCAAAATAAATAAATCATTTTAGACCCTAATTTAATTTTTTGTAAATTGTTTTTAACTTTTGAAATTGCGACCAAAACTTGATATTTTTTAAATAGATACTTCATGCTGTTCCAAATCGATTGCTGATGGTTTTGTATTTTCTGTAACTGCTTAAACACGTGGGTTAAAAACCATTTGTGAACTAGGCTATTTAAGGCTATTAGATTGTTTACTACAATACCCGTTTGCAAAATGATAAACATCAAGATTGTTCTGTCCGTGACAACTCAAACAAAAGATTATTCAAGTCTTGAGGAAAAGGACGACTAGAACCCCAGGGGAGTAGACGAGGGTCGTGTTCATTGTAGGCTGTAGCAGTAGCAGGTAACTATTGTTAGGTATTTGTTTATCATTCAAATACAATTTCTCTTTCACTATACACAACGTGATACATTACCTCGGTTTAGGTACTCCAACGAATGGATTACATTATGTTATGAGCTCCCTCAATTACTTAGGTACTCGATTTTCCGCTGTAGGCAATGATATTAGGTATCTACAGCGGACTCTGTTCTTTGCATCCACGGTCGTGGGTTCGATTTCCACAATATTTATGTGAGGGGCATGGCTGTTTTTTAGTAATATATTTATTCATTGTATTTGCTCAGTTCTTGCGAATTACTTTACATCTGGCTCGATTGTTGTTGAAGTGTACACACTTTCACACTTACATATTAATTTTCGTCTTTATAATATTATGATAGTGTGATTAAGCTTTTATTCCACACTAGCCGATGTCCCGCGGTTCTACCAGCTTAGTTTCGGTTCTCGTGGGAATACGACTATAAAATATAGCCCAATATACTAGCTGATACTGTAGCTTTCCATTGGTGATACAATTTTCAAATCCAAAAAAAAAGATTTAGTGGTTTAGGCTTGAAAGCGTAACAAAGAAAACATGCAAACTGAAATTCGCATTTATAATATAATATTAATTGAGATTATAATGTTTTTTTTCTCTTGCAAAGGTAGTGAAAGGTACTCAGAGTTTAGCAAACGGCACTAAAAAATAAGCTCGGGCCATTTTAACCCCTAACTATTTAATTTTAAAACAAGGTTACAGCGTTTTAAACTAACTTTGTCAAGGTCAAAGGTAGATAACATATTCGTGAGTAATTAATAATTTCACGCATTGATGATGAATTCCAAGTAGGAAAACTATTATAATAATTAATTAGAAACGTGCCCTTTGGAAGGCCGACTGTGTTTGTGTTCGTAATTATATAATTTTCCGTTCACAGATGAAACATGTCTCTGTGCACTGACCCTTAAAATTAATTTGATCTGCGGGGAAATTATGTATCTCGGTGATTCAAAACTGGGTTCGATCCCCGGCTGGGCCGATTGAGATTTTCTTAATTAGTCCAAGTCTGGCTGGTGGGAGGCTACGGCCGTGGCTAGTTACCACCCTGCCGGCAAAGACGTACCGCCAAGCGATTTAGTGTTCCGGTACGATGTCGCGTAGAAACCAAAAGGTGTGTGGATTTCATCCTACTCCTAACAAGTTTGCCCGCTTCCATCTTAGATTGCATCATCACTAACCATCAGGTGAGATTGTAGTTTTTTTTTTTTTTTTATTCTTTACAAGTTAGCCCTTGACTACAATCTCACCTGATGGTAAGTGATGATGCAGTCTAAGATGGAAGCGGGCTAACTTGTTAGGAGGAGGATGAAAATCCACACCCCTTTCGGTTTCTACACGGCATCGTACCGGAACGCTAAATCGCTTGGCGGTACGTCTTTGCCGGTAGGGTGGTAACTAGCCACGGCCGAAGCCTCCCACCAGCCAGACCTGGACAAATTAAGAAAATCTCAATCTGCCCAGCCGGGGATCGAACCCAGGGCCTCCGTCTTGTAAATCCACCGCGCATACCACTGCGCCACGGAGGCCGTCAAAAGTGTAGTCAAGGGCTAACCTGTAGAGAATAAAAAAAAGTGATGGCAGTGATTTTATGTTTTTCAACTGACGAAAGAACAAGAGATGGTTAACAATTTGACGTGTATGGTGTTAGGATGAATTTCTTAAGAATTTAATTTTTTACGCCTATTGGTAACCCTAAAAAATCAAAAATATATATTTTTTTAAATACAACCGACTCTAAAACATAAACGTATCCACGAAACTGAAAAGGGAAAAATAACATTATAATATTTTTTACCTATTAATCACTTTGATGTCGGTGCCTAACCAGTGTGGCACCGTCGAAATGTCACAAATGTCTTTACCGGATATACTTTGGTGAGTGTGCTCAGTAGCTCCACGGTACGTGCTTCTCCCTTCTACCATAAAACAGCAAGATGCCGCAAAGGATGGTATCCCAATGTCGTTGACATCCAGACGATCCGCACCAAACTTTTCGCTTCAACGTTTCTTATCCAGTTCGAATAAGAAACGCTGAAGCGAAAGCTTGAGCGTGGAGCGTCCTTCAGGCGTCTATGTTTTTCTAGTTTAATTCTCTATCTCTCTATCTAGTTTAATTTCTAGGCTTTCCATTAGGCATCATTGTAGGTACTTAGCCAGGCGCCAGCCTATTGACCATAAAAAAAAAACTACCTACCACTGAGTACGGAAAAATAGGTATGTAGTGTAGGTATTATATAATTAAGTCGTGTCCCTGAATGATCCCGTCAGATTAGTAGGAATACTCTTAAGGGATTAATATTCGATTAATGTAAAGGCAAACAAGCCACGTCTCAATTATCCATTAGACAATATCCCAATGGTGATTATTTAATATTGGGTTATAAGATTTGTCCTTACCTAATAATATCAGATACAAGTATATTTGCCTCGTGATTTCAACTTTACTTACCTAATACCTACCATAATTTACCTGCCACGCATCTTTTCAATTTAAACTATCGTGAGTGTTATTCATATTACAAAACACAGCTAAAACTCGCGTAATGCAACGTTGGAGTTTCTAACCCATACGGGGCCCTAGGTCATGAGCTGGTTCTTGCGGCACGATCCAAACTGCGAAGGCGCGGCGCGCAGCCGCTCGCATCGCGCGTTGGGAGCGAAACTAGTCGGACATACTCCGACGTTGCATTACATGAGTTTTAGCCGTGTTTTATGATAAATTAATAAAAATAATTGTAGTTTTATTATTCAATGATGAACCTGTTTCGGGAATATAATTAATTATTTAGAATATCTAATACCAAATCACGTACAAATCTATCTTAATGTTCAGTGAAAAATTGTAACCATAATCAAGTATTACATACAACGTTAAATATTTATCTTGACGAAGGTAAATGAAGATAAACGGAACAACTTTCCACCTTCGCTAACTTTAACATTGAACGTAGAAGTTTCCAGTATTTTCTTTAGCTTGTAGGTAAGTACGGTTGTAAAAAGTTCTTATATGTTATCTATCTACGAACATAGTTAATGTAGTTTCTTAGACTCCTAGAAGCCTAATGTAGTTGCTTAAACTACTAGAAAATGACTTCGTGCTTTTAAAAGCAAAGTTTTGCTCAGCAGCGTGCCTTAGAGGAGCCGTGTATCAAAATTAGAAGGGCGGCCAAATGAAGGGCTTACCACACCTTAGATTCTCTATAACTATTATATGATGCAGTCCAGCCATGGTATCTATAGGTAGGATTTATTAACTCTTAATTATAGTCGTGGGTCTATGGGACCCATATTGAATTTTTGAAATCATAAAAACACGACGAGTGTCTAACCGATTACTTCGAGGTACCTTCCCAAAATACACCGAAGCATGTTGAGGAGCATAGAGGTGCTTTGCTCGCTACTACAAATGTGAGTATTGGTATCCATGCGGGTCTGTGGGGCCCACCAAAAAACCAAACTTAACTTTTTTGTTTATGTTGATTATTCATTTTACAGTTTTTTTTTCTAGTTACTTGTAATGGAAATCCAAAAAAATATATCTGCAAATACAGATGACATAAATAGTGCAGTTTATTATTATATTACGAATTCGATAGCGATGAAGTTAAAATCGGTAGAAATTCACCCACACACACTCATCTCGAAATCATGACCATCATCATAACATGCAATGAAAAAATGAATTTCCTGAAAATGATGAGGAGTTTGTGATAACGAGAGATCATGACTCAAACTATAACTTGTCTGAAGACTGTGCACTTTTGTCTTAAGTGTAGATTAATTATATAACACATGCAAAAATAGTGTGCAATTCATGCTTATAACTTGATCATTAGTTTATGACGTCAAAATTTTTTTGGAAGGAGTTTTTTAATTTTTGTCATATTTGCATTTGCATTTTTATTGTGTTTTTCTATTAAATATTAATTTTTTTATTTTTCGAAAGCATGTTTTAAATAACGACTGATTAAAAGAAGTGCCATTATACATAAGAATAAAAGTTTCTATTGTTGATGTTGTTCAATACAACGATTGTCAATATTTCAATGTACAGTTTGTATAAAAACTTGAAAAATTTAATTAATTTTCATTTTATTTAATATCAAAAATAGGTGGGTCCCGTGGACCCACGCCTATAAAAGTGTGATTATTTTTCGGCACTACAGTTAAGGGAAGGTACGAGTAACTCATCATGTTAATAATGCTATTAAGACCTATCTAAAATGTTATCGATCGATCTATTGTACGCATAGACGCCTTAAACAGGAAGGAAACTAATTATATGAACGGGAACACTCAAGTGCAAGCTACCGGTTGTCGGCCGGAGATTGTCAGCTTAATAGAGATTGACTGACTATTGAAGTTGTGCATAAATCTCATTTTATAGTCTTTGTAGTGTTACATCCGGCTCACGCTCACCTGTATAGGTTTTAGAACTAATTTTTAGGTTGTATAAAGAAAGTAGGTTTGAAAGCTTAGAAATGGCTTTTCGTAATATTGTATTTCAATTAGGTACTTTCTCTTTGCTCATAAAAGCGATAATTAGAAAGAAAATTTCTTTAATGAAATCATTTTTAAGACTACTCTATTACATTTTAAAAATAGTTATAGTTATATCGTAGTATGGCGGACGACAAGGTGTACAATGAGTCATTTACCTTTAGAGGTATTAAATCCACTTAGAACAGCACCGGAAAATAACTTATTACAAAAAGAAAAGTCATAGTCGTTCCCTATTATTACAAAAAAATATATATTATACAAATAATATATAACAAATATACGTTTAATGTGCAGCAAAAAGGTTTAAGTTTTAATATTTATTTAGATTTTGTAGATTATAGAGAATTGTGTGTGCAAAAACGGTGTGAATACTCTCAAAAACCATTAATGGCAAGGTTTATCAGCGCTCACGTGCTTCGCCTTGTGTTCTGCGATAAAAATCCGATTTAAACCGTAGAGTTAAATTTTTAATTCCACTTTGTCTTGGATTATAGCTCGCTAATCTCCTTGTTGTTGAGACTATGGATTTTTAAAACCAACTTCGCAGAAACCAAATGGTTTATTACATAACTTGGCAGGTACCAGACTTTAATTGCTTTATAGCGGATATACTAGGTACCTAATATATTTTTACGTCGGAGTATGCCCGACTAGTTTCGAACCCATACGGGGCCCTTAGTCATGAGCTGGTTCTTGCATCGCGGCACGATCCAGCGGCTGCAACGCGCTGCTGCACGCATTGCGCGCGCGGAGAGGGGTTGAGTGGTGGGGAGTGAAGGTTCCGTTACACTCTCCGACGGTTCATTAATGTCATCTTCATTAGACTCGTCTTCTTGTAAGCAAACCGAACTAATGCTATCTTGTTCCAAATTTGTTGTATGTGACAATGAAAGAAATAGCGGTTTCCACGCTGTGGGCAGCAACCATCCATGATCCCGATTAAAATTCGGGTGACGACTAATTTCTATCGCTTCACGTATCTTACGAGGTACTAGAAACTTTTCCCTTGACAATACAGAAGCCTTATCAAAACGGATATAATGAGTCGTACCCGAAGCTAGAACATGCTCGGCTATTGCTGAACCGTCCGTGTCCACATTCTTCATGCTCCGTATGTGTTCTTTTACTCTTGTGGCCCCGTATGGGTTCGAAACTAGTCGGGCATACTCTGACGTAATATCACGTGAGTTTTAGCCGTGTTTCATAATCAATTAATATGAATAACACTCACGATAGTTTAAATTCTAAAATAATATATTTTTTATAATATTTCTTATTAATTATCAATATATCTCTTTCTACTTCTTTCTGCTTTCAAGTTACCGGTTTTTTATACTTTTGTATTATCCTACTAATATTATAAACGCGAAAATTTGTATGGATGTTTGTTACTCTTTAACATTACATTACATCAAACTTCTATTATTTTGCTTTTTTAGAGGTAAAAAAACAAGTTTTGAACTCGAAAATACTCTAGAAAAACTCGTATATACAGTACAGAATATATTAAATCGGCCACAAAGGAACGTTTCAAAAATGTATGCTTCATCTGCAATATCTTATTCAAAGCGATATATAGGGCATGTTTTTCTCGAAGCTTCAGCTTTTTAGAAAATATAAGTCTCCAGTAAATTATCACAAAGACAAGTTGAATAATTCGTCAACATTGGGGCAAAGTTAAACATATAGCCAAGAAAGTGTTTTATGACAAAAGAACTCTAAGGATGTAATATAGTAAAACTTTGCGTATTTTGCCGGCCTCCGTGGCGCAGAAGTATGCGCGGTGGATTTCCAAGACGAAGGGCCTGGTGCGATCCCCGGCTGGGCAGATTTAGGTTTTCTTAATTGGTCCAGGTCTGGCTGGTGGTAAGCTTCGGCCGTGGTTGGTTACCACCCTACAGGCAAATACTCAAAAGGGATGGTGATTTTCATCCTCCTCCTAACAAGTTACCTCGCTTCCATCTTAGATTGCATCATCACTTACTTACTTAGGTGTGATTGTAGCCAAGGTCTAACTTGTAAAGAATTAAAAAAAATTGTTACTATTTATAACAAAGCGTACAGTTTACCGCAACAGTTTGGTCGTTGTTATAATATAGTAGGTATATACTATATGCCTACCGCCGTACCTCCAAAAATAAGGTACCTATAAAATAAAATTTTGAAAAATTCTTTTAGTGTTAGATAGCCCATTTATCGAGGAAGGCTGTAGACTTTATATTATCCCTGTATTCCTACGGGAAAGGGAACCACGCGGGTGCTACCGCGCGGTCAGCTAGTATAACATAAAATTGAAAATTTTGAAAAACTCTTGAAGGTTATGAAATTATTATTTAGAATCTCGATGAAGTCATCAATCTCTTTCGGTGCGCTTTCATTTGAGACCCCACTCGAGTATATATGCAGACATCATGTTATTCTTCCCACTTTCACCCCCAGAACTTTTAAACGGCTCTACCGATTTTTATGAAACATTACTAAGAAAATTTGCATATAAGTCACCTTTCATACAAAACAAAGTAAATTGAAATCGCTTTATCCGTTCGGGAGCTATGGTGCCACAGACAGACTGACAGACAGACACTCAAAAATATAACACCCATCTTTTTGCGTCGGAGGTTAAAAATTAGATAGGAATTAATTACTAAACGCCAGATTTAGGCCGAAACTGACTTTATTTTCAAGAGCAACATATTAATTAAAATAAATTAAAACTAAGAATTACTTAACAGTATATAAAATTTAAATTTACAATAAATAAAATCATTATAAGAAATACACACCCTCTAGTTGTTCACCCAGAGGCAAGGTACCCAATGTTGTCAGTAAAAAAAGTCATTTTGACCTAATTTATCTACAAATTTTGTCAGCACATAACCATTAACCATGTCTATATTAGATCACTAAAACAATCTCTACTTAAAAGAAGCTTACTTCAGTGTTGATTGTTAAAAATACTAGAGAATGTTAGTCGAAGATTTTATAGCAGACCATCATCTGCTGGTAAGAGCTCTCCAACTATACTTCGTCCAAGGCTGCCTGAATAGCGATCTATTCTTCGAACGCCATGTGGCTGTTATTGTCATAATAAAACGTGAAGTTTCCACTTAGAAATCTGGAGTGGAATGAAACGAGCGCTGGAAATTATAACAATGAAAATGGGAAAATGAAAATGAAACTACAAAAATACATGTTTTCAGTTCAGCGTAGCCGTAAAATGCGAGACAATAAAACAACAGAAGCCTACGTGGAATTTTAAATTAATGTAAATTCTTACATAGAAGTACTACGTGTGGTTTACAACAGTTATCCAACAACACCCTACATCACGTTCACGAGATAGGTAAAAAAATATCTCCACTGTGTAGAAGAGGTACTCTAAATTGTTTTCTTTATATTTCCATTTTTGGGCGAATATTATATCTGAGTATATACATGTTATGGCCATCGATATTGATCATTGATCATTGATATAGACGGCTATTGATCAGAGTTTCCAAATCATAGTGAGATAGCTAGATACAGTTAGATAGATAGATGGATGAACAAACCGCTGGTCTGGTGAATTTTTGTCATGTTTTTTTATCTAGCCAAAACATAACTAATTAACATGTAACAAGGTTGAAGAATCTAAGTAGTAACCAGCTCCTGCATTCTGTAAAGTTACAGGGATGTGACATCGCTCATTTTAAGGCAAACATCATTGTTCGTGACATTTTATTTTTGCATCCCGTAGGAATAGAGTTCAAATTCTAGTAAAACTTGTTATAGGCGAATATCGCAGCGAAAAATAGCGGAATCACACCCAAGAAGTTGGACGGAAGTGCGACGAATACGCAACAATCGTAGAGCGTTTATGAAACAGATGTTGTACCATTTTGTGAACATTTGGTATACGAATTTCGATATTCAGGCCGCGACATTCCTTAGATTACAATAAATCTGAGGATGGCTTGAGAACTAGTATCACTCCGTCATGTCAATGGCATTTATTGAGAGAAGGGCTTTCTTTGGATTCCGAATATCTTGAGATAATGATGTTTGTTTACGAATAATGAACCAATTAATTTCCCTTATTGACAATGGTTCTAATGCCAATACGAATTTATTTAGATATATAGGTAATACAACACATTACCTATAAAATATCTAAATGTGACAGCCCAGTGGAGCCCGTCTCCGATTCCGGAGGGTGTGGATTCGAATTCGGTCCGGGGGATGCACCTCCAACTGTGAAGGAAAAACATCGTGAGGAAACCTGCATACCAGAGAGTTTTGCACTATGCGTATGTGAAGTCTGCCAATCCGCATAGGGCCAGCGTGGTGGACTATTGGCCTAATCCCTCTCATTTTGAGTGGATACCTGAGCTCAGCAGTGAGCCGAATATGGATTAACAATGATGAATGATGATTTATTCGTCTTTCGTCTTCAATCTTAAATTTTTCTGCACATTCATGTAGGTATGTACTCTACCTATTTATTCTGTAAAATGTGACGTAAGCCTGTTACAAACAATCATGTATGCGGTATTGTAGCTCCAAATTGGATGATCTGATTTCAGTTTCAACTAATATGCTTAAAAGTAAGCTCGCAGCATATATCAAACATCATCTCATTATGCGATATCCTAGTTCTGGTAAAGCAATATGCCGTACTAACTACGTTAACGAATGCACGTAATTCAACTACGTTTACGCGTTGTATCACGTTGTGATTGCATAGCGAACAATGCAGCAGTTTACCGGGACATGGAACGGGGGTGCTGCCCCGGGCGAGGGTGGGGTGAACTGGGTCACCAGAGCGCCAGCATCGGATGTTACCGCAAAATCTGGAGCAAATTTAACAATCTATTGGGTGTTCACCAACTTGTTGATATGGTATATTTATTGCATGGATTTAGGCTTGCAAACTAGAATATTACTCTTGTTTTGTTTTGTTTACATGAAGTTAGTTATGTTTATGTACTAACTAACAATAGACTTGTAGTAGTTGGGAGACCTGTGTCTTTACGATAGTGAAGATAGATTTTAACGATTGTGGTGATAGATTTTATTTTTATTGATAACGATGGTTTAACGATTGTGATGATGAATGATTCTCTGGTCGAGGCTTTAGGAAGTCGATTTCTGACTCGAGTTAAGAGGCCTTTACGATAGGAAAGATAGATTTTAACGCTTGTAGTGATAGATTTTACCTTTATTGATAACGATAATTTAACGATTGTGATGATGAATTATTCTCTGGTCGAGGCTTTGGGAAGTCGATTTCTAACTCGAGTTAAGAGGTATGTGCCTTTATGATAGTGAAGATAGATTTTAACGATTGTGGTGATAGATTTTTTTTATTGATAACGACGGTTTAACGATTGTGATGATACGTTATTCTCTGGTCCAGGCTTTTGGAAGTCGATTTTTAACTCGAGTTAGGAGGCCTGTGCCTTTACGATAGGGAAGATAGATTTTAACGCTTGTAGTAATAGATTTTACCTTTATTGATAACGATAATTTAACGATTGTGATGATGAATGATTCTCTGGTCGAGGATTTCGGAAGTCGATTTCTAACTCGAGTTAGGAGGCCTGTGCCTTTACGATAAGAAAGATAGATTTTATCGCTTGTAGTGATAGATTTTACCTTTATTGATAACGATAATTTAACGATTGTGATGATGAATTATTCTCTGGTCGAGGCTTTGGGAAGTCGATTTCTAACTCAAGTTAAGAGGTATGTGCCTTTATGATAGTGAAGATAGATTTTAACGATTGTGGTGATAGATTTTTTTATTGATAACGACGGTTTAACGATTGTGATGATACGTTATTCTCTGGTCCAGGCTTTCGGAAGTCGATTTTTAACTCGAGTTAGGAGGCCTGTGCCTTCACGATAGGGAAAAGCCTCGAACATATTTTTTTATATACATATTTAATATATGATACTTTTAATACTTAAGATATTAAATTAAAAGACTAAAAATACACTTTTGATACTTTTAATGTTACATTATGAAGCAATAATTCAAATATTATGATCGAATTGTAGATTCAACAGAGACTGAAAACTACGAGCCTTTTATTCGATAAAACATTTTCTTTCAAGTTGCTTACACGTGCCAACGAATTATTCGTCTTAAATTTCATCAACCAACCATTTATTTTATTTTATTATTGAATCGAATCTTAATTTAATTTCTGATCACGGTGAGTAAAATCATATTTCGCAGGATCTTTTAAGTTATATTATTGAAATCAAAGTTTGCCGTTTAGTTGAGCAAATTATGATTACATTATGGTGTATAATGGACTGATTTTTTTTAAATTACTTAGGTAATGTATTATGGATTTATAGTAGGTATCAAATTCACATAAATGCTATGTGGTCGTATACTCTTGCCTACATAATCGTATGTTTTTAGTCTGTACTTAGATAAAAGAGATGTTCAAAATAATATGTATTTAGATCTTTATCTATACTAATATTATAAAGAGGTAAAGTTTGTAAGTTTGTAAGTTTGTAAGTTTGTAAGTTTGTAACAATTTTTTGAAATTGGGTAATCTTCGGAACTACTGGACCGATTTTAAAAATTCTTTCACCAGTAGAATGCTACGTTATCGGGGAGTGCTATAGGCTATATTTTATATTTCTATCATATATAACTACTGAGATATCGCGGGTTTTCTCTTACAGGTCAGACCGAAAAACTTACTTATTCGCATGCGCTGCCTCAAACATTGCGTATAACTGAAATAAATGTATGGAGGCTTTTTGAACCTTTAAAAGTTCTACAAAAAAGTCCGCGACACCATATATCTATCTTTTATATTTTAGCAGATATAGTACCTTTAGTACTTTAATAAATTATTTAAATTTTAAACTAAGGTTTACGTCATTATTTACACAACTAAACTTAAATCCTTATCAAAATAAATTATTTAATAATCACAAGGATATTATAGAGATAAGATTTGCCCTTTACAGTATGTTAATTAGTTATATAGTTTCGGAGATAATACAAAAATTCTGAAAGTCGCAGAAATGCCGCTATATGACGCCCCGCGGTTTCAATTACGTGGTTCCCGTTCCCGTATGAATATGAGGACCAAACATAGCCTATGACACTCGCAAATAATGTAGCTTTCTATTGGTAAAAGAATTTTCCAAATCGGTCCAGTAGATCCAGAGATTACCCCCGACAACCACACAAACTATACCTCTTTATAGTATTAGCATAGAACTCGCTTGGGAAATTATAGTCTTTTGGTCATTGCACCACGCACAAAAGGCTGGACCAATTTTGCTGAGGGTAGGGATAGGATAGAGGTAGGGAAGGGGTAGGATAGAGGTAATTAGAGGGGTAGGGTAGGGGTAATTTAGGGAAAGTGTAGGGTAGGGTAGGGTAGGGTACGGATAAGGTAGGAGTAGTGTAGGGTAGGGGCAAGGTAGAGATAGGGGAAGGATATGGAACGTATAGGGTAGGGCAGGAGTAGGATAGGGGTAGGGTAGGGTAGGGGTAGGGTACGGGTAGGGTAGGGTTAGGGTAGGGATAAGGTAGGTGTAGGAAAGGGTTAGGGTTAGCGGTAGGGTAGGAGTAAGGTAGGGGTAGGGTAGGGGTAGATTAGGAGTAGGGTAGGATATGGTATGGATAGGTTACGGGTAGGGTGAGGGTAGGTGGGGGGAGGGAAGGGTTAGCGTTAGCGGTAGGGTAGGAGTAAGGTAGGGGTAGGGTAGGATAGGGTAGGGTTGGGTAGGTTTATGAGCAGGGTAAGGTAGAGGTAGAGAAGTTTACATCAATTTTTACGCGGACGAAGTCGCGGGCGTCCGCTAGTCAGGTATATACTCGTAATACTAGCGGATCCCCGATGTTTCCCGGTTCGCAATTTCCATTCCCCTGTGAATACGGCTTGTTGATGATAAATCTCCATTGGTGTTTTTTTCATCGTTTCAGTATCTACTGAACCCATAAAAAAATGCAAGTTTTTGTAATATTAGTGTAGATTAGTGTAAGAACTGATTTGCCTGGCAAAGATCACAAATAACGATATATTAAAGGTCCATGGAGTTCATCTTCTATACTAATATTATAAAGAGGTAAAGTTTGTAAGTTTGTAAGTTTGTCACATTTTTTAAATGGGGTAATCTTCGGAACTACTGGTCCGATTTTAAAAATTCTTTCACCAGTAGAATGCTACATTATCGGGGAGTGCTATAGGCTATATTTTATATTGGTATCATATATATTAGCCGAATTATCACAGTTTTTGTCATACAGGTCGGACTGAAAATCCTCTTAAACAGACTTATTCGCATGCGCTGCCTTAACTATTGTGTAAAATTGAAATTAATGTATGGAGACTTTATGTATCTTTAAAAGTTCTACAAAAAAGTCCGCGACACCACATATCTATCTTCTATATATTAGCAGATATAGTACCTTTTGTGTTTTAAAAATTATTAATTTTATATACGTAGGTTTACGTCATTATTTATACAACTAAACTTTAATCCTTATTAAAATAAATTATTTAATAATCACAAGGATATTATGGAGATAAGATTTGCCCTTTACAGTATGTTAATTACTTAAATAGTTTCGGAGATAATACAAAATTTCTAAAAGACGCAGTTATTTCGCTATATGACGCCCGGCGCTTTCATTTATGTAGTTCCCGTTCCCGTGTGAATATGCGGATCCAACATAGCCTATGACACTCGAAAATAACGTAGCTTTCTATTGGTAAAACAATTTTCCAAATCGGTCCAGTAGATCCAGAGATTACCTCCTACAACCACACGAACTTTACCTCTTTATATTATTAGCATAGAAGTCTCTATTTCTCTTGGTCATACCACCACTCTCGAAGGACTGGACCGATTTTGCTAAGGGTAGGAGTAAGATAGAGAAATTACAGGGTAGGGTACGGGTAGGGAAGCGTAGGGGTAGTGTAGGGGAAGGGTAGGTTTAGGGCCGGGTTTACGGTAGTGGTAGGGTAGGGGTAGAGGTAGGGTAGTGGTAGAGTAGAGGTACGGGTAGGATAGGGAAATGGTAGGGTAGGGGTAGGATAGGCGTGAGATAGGGGTACGGGTGGGATAGGGGTAGGAGGGGATAGGGTACGGGGAGTGTAGGGGTAGGATGGGGGTAGGGGTAGGATGGGGGTAGGGTGTAGGTAAGGTAGGGGTAGGTTTTGGGGTAGGGTAGGGGTAGAGTAGGGTAGAGTTGGAGTAATGGTAGGGTAGGGTAGGGGTAGGGGTAGGGTAGGGTAGGGTAGGGGTAGGGTAGGGTAGGGGTAGGGTAGGGCAGGGGTAGTAGTAAAGTTGACATCGAAATTTACGCGGACGAAGTCGCGGGCGTCTGCTAGTATAATATATAGATGGTAGTTAGGTACCCTATAAGTTTATATTTTTGTCTTAGTAAACGTTTAGAGATATTTGATAGCCCAGTGGATATGACCTCTGCCTTCGATTCGGAGGGCGTAGGTTCGAATCCTGTCAGGGGCATGCACCTCTAACTTTCAAGTTTTGTGCATTTTAAGAAATTACATAAATTTATAACGTGTCTGTAACGGTGAAGGAAAAACATCGTGAGGAAACCTTCATACCTGAGAATTTTCTTAATTCTGTCTGTGAAGTCTGCCAATCCGCACTGGGCCAGCGTGGTGGACTAAGGCCTATCCCTTCTCATTTCTAAGAGGAAACTCGTGAACCGACTATCGATTGTTAATGATGATGATGATGGAACTTTTATACAACAGAAAATTTGTTTGTTTCAGATGGCAGGAACTATGAAAATAGTTTCAAAGCTGGTGTTAGCTTTGTTGGTAGTGTCGGCAAACGTGCTCGCCGCACCGTTCCCACAGACTACGGGTAAGTGTTTGTTTTGTATTCAAGTTAAGTGTAGGTAACATGATAGGTGAAAAGGTATTGACTACGAGCCTGCGATAGTCAGACATACCTCATTTTATGAAGGTTGAAAGTCTATCAGCCTATGCTCTTACCACAAAAAAAAGAACACTAATGCTGCCTTCAAAAAAATTTTAAAATCAAAATTCATTTATTTCAATTAGGCTTAGTTTACAAGCACTTTGGAAATGTCAAGTTATGTCATAATTTAATTTAATTGTAGTCAAAAACTTAAAATTAAAGTTACGAGGGTTCCAAAAGCACCGTGGTCCGAAAAGAGGCCACAACAAACTCAGCCAAAGTAAATCAAGGTAATTCTTATATCCATGGCTCCGGTCATTGTACCGCCATAGGCAAATCTGTGATTTTTATGTTTCTTTATATAACCTTTTTAAATCTTAGTATTTTAGTTATTAAATAAATAAAAATAGGTAAGACGGTAGTGGTCGACAATAATAGCAAATCTTTAAACCTTCATTTTTTAGTAGCATTAAAGAAGAAACATACACGTAATGAGAAGAAACGACATGAAATGATGTGGTTTATCTGGCATAGAGATAAAATACATGACGCGGGCAGTAACAATTTATAGGAACACGCGGCAAAAATTGTTGATTTATCTCAGAGCAAAAGTAGGTCAACAGGACCTAGGGTTGGGTATTTCGTTTTATGACGCTCAACTAGTATTTTGCGGCGTATAATTGAAATTGTTGAGCTTAATAGATTTTACGTAAGAACCTCATTACTTTTATTTTTAAAGAGCGTAAATGGTTTTTAGTTACTCAGCGTGCGATGGCGTTTAATTATAAAGTGTTCTGTTCTAACATGAAAACAATAAATGCACTAGTTCGCAATTTGATTATAATGATTGAACTTTTAACATCTACTTCCTAAATCAACCGATCAATTCAAGTGATCCGATCCAATGATGATATATGTTCTTCTATATTATTGTAAGGGACTAAAATATTTAAAGTAACATGAATTGAATGAGTCCAAATACCTCAAATGGATTTAAAAATATTCATTTATATTTTTCGGGAAAAACCACGGCTCACATCCTTATGTAAATACTCGTATAACATTGTTCTGATTTGTGTGTATTTGTATCATGTACCTTGTGCTAACAGTACCACTGTACAGCGGCTAAATAAAACTATGTTTAACGTATCTAATACCCCTACGGGATCTTCTAATAATACTTTAATTTATGAAAGATTTTACAATCAGGTTTATTTAAATACGAGGTTGATATTAAAGGTTGAACCGCAACTAAAGTTATTCATAATAACAGGAGAGTTTAAATAACTATGACCAACTTATTCTAAAGAAAAGATCAAAGTTCAAGCAACAATAATATTATTTATTACCAACGGTTGCTAACCCCGTTTCACTCAGAATTTTAGATTTCCCTGGAGATTACAATTCTTGTGGAAGTCTACTCGTATGTCCGGCAAGATCAATTTACAGGAAATTGCAAGACATTTTCAAAATGGTATATCTTTTGGACTAAGGTTTTGTGAACAAATAAAAACAGTTTTCACATAAACATTTACATTATTTATACGTAACCGTATGCTACTTTGGGGTTGTGTGTATTGTTTAAGTATATGTATTTGTTTTTTAAATATAATAAAATCATAAGGAAGCCAAGTCCGTAATATAATATGTTTTGAACAATAAATTGGTTGGTATCAATTACAAAAGTCTTCGAATAGTTGCATGTTGCCAGCGATGTCCCATAATTACGAGATTTGGTCCAATTATGGACCTCATATCAAAGCGGTCAATGGAGCGAGTTTTTCTCGAAGTATCTATGCGTGATACTCGTAGAAGGAGATCTGTCTATAGAATAACCATAACTACCGACATCCGACAAAGCTTTTCTCCTCCTCCTTGCGTCGTATTCCTCATTACTGAGGGTCGTGACCCCTAACACAAGCTTGCTTCTTCACAATGTCGCGCCATGTGGCTCGGCTTTTCGCGACTTGCATATGACATGGATATCAAATGAAAGAGTTTGCTGTCAGAAATACGAAAAAATAGTCACGTGACTTAAATCCAATATTTGTAATTTTTAGTGCGTGCTAAAAGCGTGTTTTTCAGTTTTTTTTTAATTATTTAAAGTTATTTAGATTCTAATGACGAGAGAGATCATCTTAATAGGTAGCTATAGGGATATCTATGTAAATTCCGTTTTTAGTTTAATCTGTAAGAGGTACTGGAGCTTGTAACAAATCCAATTTAGGGGTTTAACAAGCTCTTTGACGGAGCCCCTACTATTTCAATTTGATTAAGGACGTAGCTGGAACTTTGATAGGATAAAAATTATGAAAATGGCCTGGTAAAGACATTTTGTTTTGCTGTTCATGTTTTCAAGTAAAACAGTCAATATTGTACTTGGAAATAGTGATATCTACAGGTACTCGTATTATTTCTGTTTGAGTTTATGATTTACTTAATAGAACGCCTCGGTGTTTATGTAAACGACGGCTTAAACCGAGTGTAGGTTAGTTTAAGCGGTTAAGTTCTACTTTGTCTACACTGGGCACTATTAATTTACCTAAATTATCTTAAAGTTTATTTGTATATTGAGCTTTCTAAACCATATTTGAGTAGCGTGGTGGGTATAAGCTAAAGAATATTCCTTCTCCTATATGGAAGGAAGCCAGGCCCTGTACCTTACCTTACCTTACCTTACCTTATCAGCCGATGGACGTCTACTGCTGGACACAGGTCTATTGCATGGACTTCTAAAAAAATTCATTTATTTCAATTAGGCTCAGTATACAAGCACTTTTGATGCGTCAGTTAACTATTTGTAAAGATTCTACCACCGGTTTGAAAGGCAGATTCTGCTGAGAAGAAACCGGCAAGAAACTCAACAGTTGCTCTTTTTAAAAAAAAATCATACAATAATATTATAATTACAATTTATGACAACATTACAATTTCTTATAGTTTTACTTCCTGTGTGAAGGTGGAAGCTGATCCAACGGCCTCCAAGCAACTTTGTCATTAAGGAACTCATCGATGGTGTAGTAACCTCGACTAAGCAAATGTTTTTTAACACATTGCTTAAAGTTATGCATTGGCAGGTCCATCACAGTCTTGGGGATCTTGTTATAGAAGAGTACACCCAAACCTACAAAAGATTTTTTTACTCTTTGGAGACGCCCGTGTCTAGTAAGACGTGGGTTTAGAACTCCTTTTCGTTTGTACAAATTAATATTTTGTCTTACATAGATTATGCTGTTATATATATATTGACAGGCTACAGGCTCTAAAAATAACGGTCTCGAGCCACCAGCATTCAAAAAGGCTCTCCGCAACCAGCTTGATGTCCTCGGTCCACCTAGTGGGGGGGTCGACCAACACTGCGCTTCCTGGGCGACGGAACGAGCTATGCTCGGAGTTTCTCTGCGTGATCGAATCAGAAATGAGGAGATCCGCAGACGAACCAAAGTCACTGACATAGCTCAGCGAGTCGCGAAACTGAAGTGGCAATGGGCAGGTCACATAGTTTGAAGAGCCGATGGACATTGGGGCACCAAGGCGCTGAAATGGCGATCCCGCAGGCCCTGTACTGTGCCGTAAATTAATTTGGCTAATAATCTTGGATAAGTTGCTGGTATAACTTCCGATATGTAAATTTTGACGGAACTCTAAAACTCTCTTGTACTAGTAATAATATACTAGTTTTTTTTAAAAAAACTAGCAGTACCTACTGTTTTCCCAGTCGTGTCTGGTTGTGTAATTTATTAGCTCTCGTTAAGGGTAGAAGGGGTATGCTCAGGAGTAGGTAAGTTTGCTTACAAACTGACTTATAGCGCTCGTTCAAGTTTTCAACTCAATAGTAGTGTACTAATTTCAGAGCAAATTGGCAGTGATAGATTCACGGAAAGACGAGAGAGTGAGGTGCGAGTTATCATAAAAGGGATACTTTTTATTCCTTTCGAGTTTTTTTTAAAAACAATACATATTTTTTTTAAATCATATTTTGAAATTTAGGTGATTGTAATTAATCTGTTATCTGTCTGCAATATCTATTTATATATTATAGTTTAATTTAATTTAAAAAAATATAACCCGCTCTTTCTTTTAAATGAAGTTGCCTTATCAAAGGCGAATAACTTAGAACCTTAGCTGGTAATTTATTACTACCACATTTGTTTCTAAATTTCACTTGCTCGGTTTCTGTTGGAAATGAAAACCACAATGAAAATCATAAAGATGAATTGTTTGCGCTCAGTTTGTGAAATATTTGGGGTTTGTTACGCCCTACAACAAACCTATTCAAACTTTCGTTTGTTTTGCCAACTTTATTTATACACCTACATACAGAAATGTTTGGAAATTCTATTTTAATACGGAATTTATAAAGAAGATATTATTATGTTGACGTAACTGAGTATCTACCGATTCTTTGTAGCTCTATTAAAATCGGGTTAGAGTTTCAAACGACATGGGTTTTAGAAACTTTTTTATTCGTTTTCATTATGTAATTTTAATAAATACTGTGTTTATTAAAACAATATTACTTGTTCGTTGTCAAAGTGTTACTCGATTGTTTACATAGGTACATACATACCTCATCATCATTAAAAACCCATATTCGGCACACTGGTAAACAAGTCTCCTCTCAGAATGAGAGGGGTTAGGCCTTAGACCACCACGCTGGCCTAATGCGGACTGGCAGACTTCACACTCTTTAGTAAAGAATTAAGAAAATTCTCAGGTATGCAGGTTTCCTCACGATTCCTTCACCGTTTGAGATACGTGATATTTAATTTCTTAAAACACATACATACCTTTTATAATTATTACCTATATAAATGCTGCGTCAAGATTAAAATGCATGTAATGTATAACATGCAAATTATATGGTATACGAGTAACTATTTGCTTACTTCGCAGCTTATACAAAAAAAAAACATTATAACATTCAAAATAAGGCGTAAGCCCAGCCCTACTAAAATTACAAATTGCTAATTCAATGGCATACGCAACATGACTTTTTATTATTATTCAAATTTTTTACACACAGCGTAAAAATATCCAAGATTAAAATGAGAATAAAACTGCGTGTCGTAAAATGTAGAGATAAGGGAATTTTGTAGTCCAATGTGATTATGCGGGGGAAGGGACAAAAAGGTTATGCGTAAAGCGGCGGTTGGAACTTACGATGTAATCAAACGCCTGGCTTGAAATTTTGTTAACAAAAGATTGTGAAGAACAGGAAGTCCTAGAGCGTAAAAACGCTAATCTATTTGTGTCTGGAAAATATGAAAATGGTGTCGTAGCAGACAAATAGGTATCTACTGTGCCCGCCACGAGATATTGTGTTTGTGAAGTTAGCAACAAATGACTGCGCTATGAATCAATAACGGTACAAACGGCGCGAGCGAGGAGCGTACGAATGCGCATACTCATTTCGCAGCTAACTTCACAAACATAAAGATCCGTGACGAGCATAATACCAA
Source organism: Bicyclus anynana (assembly GCF_947172395.1). NCBI lineage: Eukaryota > Metazoa > Arthropoda > Insecta > Lepidoptera > Nymphalidae > Bicyclus > Bicyclus anynana. Next base: position 6,434,505 of record NC_069094.1, read on the forward strand.
TTAATGAAAAAAAATCTTATTTAAATAATTGAGAGATTGACGAAAACAAAATATTTTTTTTCCTCGAGTCTATATGCTGCAATGCGTGCTTGTAAATCTTTGCGATTAAAATGTTGACGAGACCTGTAGATCCTCTGGTATCAAAGTGAAACGAGCGACATAGTAGGCTAATTGTTTCCTTTTGTGACAGAGATTCTTGGGAAGAGCTTTGTATGATAGTCTGTTCTTTTGAGTTGTGACATAGAGATTCTTGGGAGGAGGAACTTTGTATGAGTTCTTTGTACCTGTTCTTTTGAGTTGGTAGAGTCAGTGTTTTTTTTGTTTATCAATCTTCGTGATTAAATGTTGACGAGACCTGACGAATCGGCAGTATCAAAGTGAAACGAGCGACATAAAAGGATAATTAAGAAATAAAAAAAAAATAGCAGCGTGGTGGACATTATAAGATAAAGAAAAAAAAATCGGCATGACTTAAGGAGGACTTTAAAGCCTGCTTGCTCATATAGTGTTTTCTTCGTGAACGAAATCGGAATCGTCTAATAATCAATAAGTAAAAGATGTTCATTTATTTTCAATGTAAGTAATGTACGAATGTAACTCTTTACTATTTAAACAATACAATTAGTATTTTATGGCTTACCAATTTGAAGTAAGGCTCAGAGTCACACAGCGGGCGATGGAATGAGCTAAGCTAGGAGTATCTCTGCGTGATCAAATCAGAAATGAGGAGATCTGTAGAAAATCATCGACATGGGTCAACGTGTCGCGAAACTGGCAATGGGCGTAGCACATAGTCCGAAGACCCGATGGACGTTGGGGTTCAAGGTGCTTGAATGGGGCCCCCTCACTAGAAAGTGCAGTGTTGGTCAGGTGGACTGATGACATCAAGCGAGTCGTAGGGATTTCCTGGATCGCGGTTCAGGATTGTGATGTTTGGAAGTCCCTATAAAAGGCCTTTGTCCTGCAGTGCACGTCCATCGGCTGATATGGTGATGACAATGATGAATTTGAAGTATGTTGTTGTATGTGGTCGTGTTTTATAATTTTAACTTTTTGTAAGTAAAGAATGCGTGACCATCCACTATTTGGGTACATAACAGGCGTGCGTAATATTTCTCTAGATAGTCACGTTCGTTATGTAATTACGAGTATTTAATACTGTTTTATCTGATCTAGAACTAACTCCATTATTTTTAATTTTTTAATGACACTTTATCCGTATCATTAAAATATATCCGTATTTCCAAAACAACTAACGGATCTTTTGACGTCAATATAAAGATTTGTTTAATTTAGTTAAGGTTTTAACTATGACGGGCATGCAAGTTTGAATTCTTTGTTTTGTTCAACAAAACAATAATTAGTATAAATAATCAGTATCGAATTATAACTAGTATTTAACAAAACATTGTTAAATACTAATTATAATTTTATCTCATGGTTCCAATCGCGAAATCATCTTAACTATCACTTTCGGGCTTAATTTACCTTTCGGCTTTCGATTATTGATTAAAATTTATTATTACTGATTGAAATAATTATTCTCAGTTATCTATACTAATATTATAAAGCTGAATAGTTTGTTTGTTTGATTGAACGCGCTAATCTCTGGAACTACATATCCGATTTGAAGAATTCTTTCAGCGATAGATAGCCCATTTATCGAGGAAGGCTATAGGCTATATATTATCCCTGTATTCTTATGGGAACGGGAACTACCGCGCGGCGCTCAGTAATAATATAACTGAGAATAATCTTTTGACGTATTTAAGTTAGTTTATTTATTTTCCCTTTGGCTTTTTATATTTATTTATTTTGTACCGGGCGTGAGAGTTTAATTTATTTGAATAATAATAATAATCAATGATAAGGTTTGTAAATGAGAGAAAAAGTAAACACTACGCTTAACTAAAAACACAGAGTATAATGGCAATAGGATTGTTTTGCTAGAAAGAAACTATTGCAACGGAATAACTGTCTTTAACTTTTAATTGGACTCTTAGAAAATCATCAGACGCCAAGTTCATAACTTCAGTAATTTTGCATTAAAGTATTCTAATAGTATACTTACAGTTTTCAGTTTCTAATAACGTATCGAGGTATTATCGATTAGCTATCACCAGCTTTTTCAATATCTCTGCGATGCGTTGCTATGGTGATGCGTGATCTATTTATACATTCTTCAGCCACCTTCGCTCAGCCTCAGATCAAAGCCTTCGATGAATCGATTCACTGAGTAGGATCACTTCGCCGCACCGATTCACACTGTAATTTGTTTGATACGTATTTATATTGTCATTGTACCGTTTTTTTTAATAAACGTCTACAAAGTTTCTGTCTGGGTTGTTCTTTTTGTATTGATGATCTCTAATTTGAAAGCGAAATGAGTTTTTTTTTAATTTTCAATATCTCTTTGTTGTATTGGTATTATGTATCTATTGTTTGGCGTCACGGCTAATATAGTAGGTGTAAGTTTTATAATCTGCGTAATAAACACATTCTGTTTGTGTTGGGAGTAGTCGTAACATGTAATTTTCAGTGTGACGTCATATCTTGCGAATATCCATTAACACTATACAATTACAGTCTTTAGCATACCCAAAGGCTATAATTTACATATTGGGAACAACACCAATCCTACTAGAGCAGATTTATGCTAATTTAGACTTCATTATTATGCCCATTTCAACAGGCCTGTAGGCCGTTAAAACAGGAGAGGGAATACTTAGGAGAGAGGTTATGGAGTTTTAACCCACGCTGCTACAATGTCCAATGTGAATTCCTTAACACCACTGTCAGAGATTATTGAAAATGACCTGCCCCTGCAGCCGTTTGGCACGTCGATTCTTTTTCTAAAACGCTTCGAATACTAGAAAAATGTATGGGAATGACAGATCTTGATCACGTGACCTGTCGATAGCAAATGTCATTCCAATACATTTTTCTAGTTTCCGAAGCGTTTGCGATCGTAGAAAGAGAATTGACGTGCCACTTGGCTAAAGGGGCAGAACCGACATATTAACGTGCGAGGCACGAGGGTATTACGCAAACTGAAGTTTTACTGAAAATTCCTCGGAAGAAGAAAAGCTCAATATTACAACAGCTGTAATATTAACATCTGCTTTATTGTTATACTATCGTTGTTACGTTTTGTACGAGATCGCAAGCTTATACTTTACTTGCAAAGTTCCTCGGCGATGTAGCTTATAGATTTTTGCGTGGGTTGATGGAACGTAGGTAGGTAATACTTGTTCCTCGAATCCATTTACCTCCTCGTATAGCTATTAACTGTAACAATGAATGTATTAAAGCTTTATTGTACTGAAAAGTGCATTTTGTTATTGTGTACATTTAGAGCGTGGTGATATCAGGTAGCGTGACCTAGTTACTTGAAATTTTTACCTAGAACTAATGCACAGGCATTTGCTTATAATTAACAACCTCCTTGGTATAGTTAGTAATGTGGTTGTCAACAGAGAGGTTATGGGTTTGGTTACCAGACAGCGTTAGTTTAGAATTTTTATATTTTCTCAATAATGGCTCAAGTCCGGTCTGGTGGAAGACATTCATCATCTTCATTATCAACCCATATTCGGCTCACTGCTGAGCTCGAGTCTAATCTCAGAGTCAGAGGAGTTAGGCCAATAGTCCTCCATGCTGGCCCAATGCGGATTGGCATTGGAAAATATTTACTGCCAAGTTATTTAGCGATCTGGTATTATGATGTATAGTAACCGTAGGAAGTAGGTTTAAGTATATTTATTAAAAAAAAAAAATAAGAAAAAAATAAGAATAACAAAATCTAACGAACAATTGAATTTACGATTACTAAATGAAAGTTTAACCCCGTTGTGGTAAAAACCTAATTCTGATTGATGTTATTAATGCGACTGTATACGTTTGTTTGGTACGCTTTAATTATTTTAATTCAATGTGGAATTTGAACTGAAATAAAAGACAACTTATCTTTTATCAAGTATCAAGAAAAATGTAGTAACTTTCCGATGTAGATATCGTCGTCATCAACCCATATTCGGCTCACTGCTAAGCTCGAGTCTCCTCTCAGAATGAGAGGGGTTAGGCCAATAGTCCACCACGCTGGCTAGAGAACTAAGATAATTCTCTGAAATGCAGGTTTCCTCACGATGTTTTCCTTCACCAATGGAGATACGTGATATTTAATTTCTTAAAATGCACACAACTGAAAAGTTGGAAGTGCATGCCCTGGACCGGATTCGAACCCACACCCTCAGGAATCGGAGGCAGAGGTCATATCCACTGGGCTATAACAGCTCTAGATGGATGTAGATATATCCGTAAACTGATTGAAAAGATAAAATTTGAAATTAGGTAATCTTCAGTTAGTAGATACAAATTTATCAAATTTACTTTTTTAAAACGAGCCTTTAAATATTATATCTTAGTAGAATAGATATTAAGCTTATGAGAAAATTGTACTGGAACTAATGACACTAACTAACTTATTCTTAAACGCTCGTAACAGCCAATTATTTATTTTATTGAAAGCTGTAACACTTATAAGCCTTTCCCTTTAGGGCTGTTAAAGTTTTAATACTTCGGGTCTTAAATATATACACGGTAATATTATGAAAGTCTTATTGTCTGTTCGTGACCTTCGAACCGGTAAACTACTGAACTTTCTACTGATGGGTATGTCGGAAAATGTGTTAACCTCTCGGGAAATTAGAGACTATACGCCGCAAACCGCTGTTTCCTTTATTTATTTTAACTCTGATTCCTTTAAACTTAAGCGAATATTTTCTTTTTAAATTTTGAAACAGATTTAATTTTTTTTGTATTCTTTACAATTCAGCTCTCGACTTTAATCCCACCTGATGTGAGGATGCAATCGAAGTTGGAAGCAGGCTAACTTGTTAGGCCTAGGATGAAAATCCACACCCCTTTCGGTTTCTGCACGACATCGTACCGGAACGCTAAAATTAGCCGCGGCCGAAGCCTTGATTTGAAAAAAAAAGGGTATTTCATAAATTATAGGAAAATTTCTCTACTTTAATTTATTATATACCTATTTTGATCGTAAAATGAGTCGGAAAGGAGATGTTGTCAAAAAAACTGTTTTTAGACGCCATTTTTTCAAGATGGCGGCTCGAGCGGCAAAGATACGAGGTGGCAAAGTTGAAATTTGCAAAGAGCACATCGAAATCTATAAGATTATCTATTTTCAAAACTCTCGGAAAACTTTCCAGATAAAACTACCAAATTATTGGACTATATCAGGAAAGTTAAATAATTTCCTGAAGTCTGCTTCACTTACTCTAAGTGGCGTGCATAAGGGGATTTAACTAGGGCAGGCACTGTAATACGTACAAATAGTAATTCCTCCTCTAATAGGTATAGGCTGCTAATGAGTCCTAAGGGCAAACAGAGCAGTTTTGCATATATGAAGTACACGCCACTACTTACTCTATCCTAATCTAGTAGCTTCCATCTTACCAGCGTGTACATGGACATTCAGCCTTATAGTGATATGGATCTATCTTCGCCACAACCTGGGCATGGTGGATCTTCTTCAATTCTCATTGCATTGAGGTGTCTCACAGAACATAAAGCACTTAATCTAAGGTGTCTATTGACAGACAGACAGACAGACAGTTGTCTGTGTCTGCCTGATATCAGTCAATAATAAAAAAAAAAAAAAAAAAATACATACAGCCGAACGTAGAACCTCCTCTTTTTTGGAAGTCGGTTAAAAACAAGAGTAGAACAGGTACGTTGTTATACTAACCGCTGTAATGTTGCTGTATATAGCAAATTATTATTCATCCAAATAAATGCTTTGGCTACTAAGCATTATGTGTTTAGAATTTCGCTCCATTGCAGAGTTCTTTGAACAACCGAGTAATGAATATTCAGTGAATTATAATTAATTGTGGGAGGGTTCAAACAGCTATCTAGTGCCAAGTGGATTTCATTATACTTTTCTCCTACACATCGGTTTTTAGTTTATGAATAGCCAATGAGAATTTATTTATTAAAGTTTCGATGATACGAAAAAAATTCTTAATAAAGGTAATATGTAGTTTTTTTGTACAACTACAACCTTTTTTTACTCTATCTACTGAAAATCAGAAAAAAGATTCCAGTATTTATTATTAGTTAAATATAAACTAATAATAAATACTGGAATCTTTTTCCTGATTTTCAGTAGATACTATCTTGGTAGTAGGTATACGAGTAGTTGTGTGAACCTACCTCAAACTGATAAGCTCGTTAAGCTGCAGCAGGATTATTCAAATAAAACTTAAATTTAAAAAAATTGGTTGTCTGTAAAGTCGGTTTACTGACAATAGTTCAACGTGACAACGTTATAAGAAAATACTGATGGAATGGTTGCATTTTTCAAAAGAAAATGTCCGTTATTCTAAAACACTGTTTAATAATCTTCATAGACCAGAATATACTTTATTTCTTGTAAAAAAAGTTGGCAACCCAAGAGCGAGGAAACGACGCATGACGTCACCTTTTTTAGAGTGTGCAGCCGGTACTGTATCGTATTAAAATGAGACTAATAAAGATATATGTATAATAATCTCATTTTAATACGATTACCTATCTACTATTGAGCTACTATTATTACAAATATCGTTTAGATGTCAGAGAAGTCACATAAACTAATTTCTATTTCTGTGAACAGTTAGCCAATAATTATAAATATAAGTCGGCATATCTTCCCAGAAAACCTTGAGAGTTCTATTATTAGAACTATAAGGCTTTTCGTAGATGGATGATACGCAAGTTCTTTTATGTAGGTATTAATAAATGGTGGGCACTCGACTGAGCAAACAACGGTACAAGTTTCGCAATACTGTGGCAGACTCTTCAGTGTTTGTTACAAAGACGAATACCTACTCTTATTTATTGTAGAAAATTACATTTTTGCAGAAAACTGGATACAAGTATAATTTTAACGGTAAAGGAAAAACATCGTGTGCCTATACTTTTTATGTATGAACTTGTGTAACTTTTTACTAACAGTTTAAAATTATCATATTTTCTACCTATTGATCACTTTGAAGTCGGTGCCAGGGTGTTCATTTTAGTCGTTACTGAAAAAACCACATGAAAGAAAAAAAGAATGTCTGAGAAACTAAAATCTTTATGACAGATACGCTTTGAATTAATAGATGGCTTCGCACCTCCTTTAAAGTTATCGATAGGTAGAAAATAATATGTTATTTTTCCCTCGTGGGTACGTTAATGTTTTGAAAAAAAAAATATATAAAACACGTTCACATTGATGGCAGGGAAAACCCATTTCAAAACTCATTAAATAAATTAGAAGATGAGTTAGCCTGTTTGATGTTTATGCAAAGCAAGTGACCCTTATTATTTATGAAGCAGAGGCTTTCATTACTTAGTGTAGCTTTATGCAACTCCGCGCTGTGGAAAGAGTTTTATTTACGGTTTGCAATAGCACACTGTGCAATTATTATAATGAGTTTATCTATATCTATCTATCTATATCTATTTATAATAAAAGTGGTCGAATTCCATACATTTATTCGCAATTTGAGATGTTACTTATACCATTGGTAACAACAAACGTTAGCGTGTATGTAAAGTTCAGTTTGTATGGAAAGTCCTTCATTTTTAGAGTTAAAGTTTTTAAATTTTGTTCATAAATCATAAAAAAAACGAAATATGTGTGTTATAATTTGATTCAAAAATTTTTGAAATTCAACCCACTAAGTGGTGAAATAGGTCTTGAAAGTTTATATCGATTTCCACGCCGACGAAGTCGCGGGCGTCCGCTAGTACAATTTATATTTTAAAAGTATTTAAAAAATTTGCTACTCCCGTACAACAACTTGCATCATAAAAAAAACTATAAAACCTGAAGATTTTTTTAGTAAGTAGTTCTAGGTTTAGGTATTTAATAAATTTATTATCATCATCGAGATTAGGCAAATACGAGTATTTATAACTACGAAATAGAGAAGAGTCGTAATAGCCTAGTGGATATGATCTCTGCCTCCGATTCCAGAGGGTGTGAGTTCGAATCCGGTCCGGGGCATGCTCCCCCAACTTTTCAGTTATGTGCATTTTATGAAGTTAAATATCACGTGTCTCAAACGGTGAAGGAAAAACATCGTGAGAAAATCTGCATATCGGAGAATTGGAGTCTGCCAAACCGCATTGGGCCAGCGTGGTGGACTAGTGGCTTAACCCCTCTATTCTGAGGGGAGACTCGAGCTCAGCAGAAGTAGGAATCCTCGGTGGACGAGTACGATTCGCACTTGTCTTTGGTAAAAAAAGCTGGTATTTTTAGTCAAAATTACCATTCGACCTTGCGAGCGGCACATTTTAAGTCCCCAAATGTATTTATTATTAACGATAATGTTGTTCCAGCGATATTCTCGTCACGTACTCGTATTACATCGTGTTAGGTATCGTTAAAATTATTGATGCTTTTTATATATTCTTAGCGATGTTCCAACGAGTGGTAAGTATTTTTTTTTTTATAAAAGAATATTTGCCATATCTTTTATAATATGGCCAATTTCCCCATTTCCCTCCAATTAGTCGGGTAAGACTGTGCTAAGAGTGGGTACGACAATAGACCAACGGGGCGGGGATTGCTATTGAGCTATTGAGGCTTTTGTTCAATACAATGAATTTGTCCAGTGGCGTAGCGTGACTTAGAAGTGCCCTGTATTAAATTTAGTTGGGGGGCCCGTATGAAAAAAAAAATTAAAAATAAAATTTAAATAAATAAAAATAAAAATTTTAAAAATTAAAATAAATATTAAAGTGTCCCGACGTAGAATGTTTCGAACTTTTGGGCGCACGATTTACCCAGGAATAAAAGAGGTTAACTGACATTTGTCATTTCTGAAGTGAAACTCTATTGGCAGTTTTTTATATGTCTTTTTTTTGGGAAGCGCCAGATTGAGTGAGATTGTAGATCACATTTTACTACTTTTTGCTTTTGCACGTAAGGCCCCCCCCCCCCGGATGTAGTCCGGGTCGTGCACGTAAATATTACAAGAGTAAGTACGTTTAGGTACGTTATTTCGAAAAATGTTTATATTTTTCAGAATCGGCTAGATGTCTATTGATTTCAAAATTATATTATCAGTTAAAAACATTTCATGTTTATTAACAAATTTACATGTACAGTAAACAAAAGATTAATTAATTAAAAAGCGAAACGTAGAACGGGTCATGCACATAAATATTACAAGAGTAAGGAAAGTTAAAAGTTAAAATGTAAAGGGTAAAAGTTACACAAGAACTTTCTTAATGAATTAGTCTCAGTGGCGTAATAGGTAAAATACTATAGGTCATTTGACCGCGATAGCTGTCCCAGTGTACTTAATGCTTAAGGCTCAAAGTTACTACACCGTCAGCGAGCCAGGCCTCTCTTATTTTATACTAATTTTTGCTTTGGACCCTGTAGTCCAAAGTACGGCGTTATTAGCTACGTCCCTAATAATATCATTAATATTATTTTCATATTCCATAATGTGCAAAAGTTAGAGAAGTACGTTTAGGTACGTTATTTCTAAAAATGTTTATATTTTTCAGAATCGGCTAGATGTCTATTGATTTCAAAATTATATTATCAGTTAAAAACATTTCATGTTTATTAACAAATTTACATGTACAGTAAACAAAAGATTAATTAATTAAGCGAAATGTAGAACGGGTCATGCATGTAAATATTACAAGAGTAAGGAAAGTTAAAGTTAAAATGTAAAGGGTAAAAGTTACACAAGAACTTTCTTAATTAATTAGTCTCAGTGGCGTAATAGATAGGTAGGTAAAATACTATAGGTCATTTGACCGCGATAGCTGTCCCAGTGTACTTAATGCTTAAGGCTTCAAAGTTACTACCACGTCAGCGAGCCAGGCCTCTCTTATTTAATACTATTTTTTGCTTTGGACCCTGTAGTCCGAGGGCCTCGAATCAATGATACGGCTGATACGGCGTTAGCTACGCCCCTGATAATATCATTAATATTATTTTCATATTCCATAATGTGCAAAAGTTAGAGAAGTACGTTTAGGTACGTTATTTCGAAAAATGTTTATATTTTTCAGAATCGGCTTGATATCTATTAATTTAAAAATTATATTGTCAGTTAAAAACATTTTATGATATTAACAAAACATGTACAGTAAACGAAAGATTAATTAATTAAAAAGCTAAAAGTAGAATGGGTCATGCACGTAAATATTACAAGAGTAAGGAAAGTTAAACTTAAAATGTAAAGGGTAAAAGTTACACAAGAACTTTCTTAATGAATTAGTCTCAGTGGCGTAATAGATAGATAGGTAAAATACTATAGGTCATTTGACCGCGATAGCTGTCCCAGTGTACTTAATGCTTAAGGCTTCAAAGTTACTACAACGTAAGCGACCCAGGCCTCTCTTATTTGGTTTAATTTTCATGACTTAGGGAGCGCATAAAACCGTCGGTCCCTAGAGGTAACTAACGTTTGAGAATAATTATTATTACAAACGGCTATGCGGTTTGGTTAGATACCAGAGTTAGACTGCGCAGTTTGGTATTGTAGCCTATTTTCCCGCATTAGGATAAGCTCTATTATAGCTCTTTACTAGAGAATCCTTAAATGTATTTAAATTAATTAAATGTAGGTATATCTACCTATACTCAACGATATTATCGTATATATATTATCATACTTATAATAAACTAGCGGACGCCCGCGACTTCGTCCGCGTGGAATTCAGTTTTTCACAAATCCCGCGGAAATCATGGATTTTTCTGGGATGAAAAGTAGCCTATGTAGTAATCCAGAGTAAAATCTATTACTATTCCAAATTTCAGCCAAATCGCTTCAGTAGCCGCAGGGTAAAAGAGGAACAAACATACTTACACACTTTCACACTTACCTACTAGTGTAAGTAGTAATATTAGTGTGATATTAGTGTGATGTGATATTTCATTAGCAATCACATCACACTAATATTATAAAGGCGAAAGTGTGTATGTTTGTTCCTCCTTTACGCTGCGGCAACTGAAGCGATTTGGCTGAAATTTGAATTGGAAATAGATTTGTTCTGGATTAACATACCTATAGGCTTCTTTTCATCCCGGAAAAGGCCGTGGCTCCAGCGGGTTTTGTGAAAAACTGAATTACACGCGGACTAAGTCGCGGACGTACGCTAATAATTAATATTAAGGTCAATAAAATGTAACTAAAAATCAAAATCTGGTCAGTAGTTTTAGAGTTTATTTTGAACATACATAGTGATACGAGATATTTATATATGTAGACATATTATAGATTTGTTACTTAGAAATAGAGCATATCGTCTCCAAAGAGTAAAAAAATCTTTTGTAGGTTTGGGTGTACTCTTCTATAACAAGATCCCCAAGACTGTGATGGACCTGCCAATGCATAACTGTAAGCAATGTGTTAAAAACATTTGCTTAGTTGAGGTTACTACACCATCGATGAGTTTCTTAATGACATAGTTGCTTGGAGGCCGTTGGATCAGCTTCCACCTTCACACAGGAAGTAAAACTATAAGAAGTTGTAATGTTGTCATAAATTGTAATTATAATATTGTTGTATGATTTTTTTTAAAAAAAGAGCAACTGTTGAGTTTCTTGCCGGTTTCTTCTCAGCAGAATCTGCCTTCCGAACCGGTGGTAGAATCTTTACAAATAGTTAACTGACGTATCAAAAGTGCTTGTATACTGAGCCTACTTGAAATAAATGAATTTTTGATTTTTTTGATTTAGAATTACATTTCTTTACTTTCATACTAATGGTGGACTATTGGCCTAACTCCTCTCGTTCTGAGAGGAGACTCGAGCTCAGCAGTGAGCCGAATATGAGTCGATAACGAATACAAAATTCATTTAAGTGTAACTGCGATGGAAATGTTAAATGAGCTGGATTTAAATAACAAAGCTCAGCGACATTGACTTGAAACAATTGCGCTACGATTACAAGACATCTCTTGTGTGAAGTTTTAATTAAATTGTTGAACTTCATGTTCACGACACAAAGATTCTATTCTCACTGATTCTACTGAACGTGTCTGAAAACACTGCGCATTCAATCAGTGTTAATGGCCTTATGCAGTTATTGAACTCTTCAATTTGTGAGAATCTACTAAAGTATTTTAAGTTGAGTTTGTATACAATGATAACTTAAGATAAGTTAGATATTCTAAAAACCATACAAATGATGTATTGTATGG